>NW_003852617.1:840039-850771 GCF_000181295.1 Otolemur garnettii
AACCCGCCACCTTAGGTGTATGTGGCTGGCGCCTTAGCTGCTTGAGCCACAGGCGCCGAGCCCCAGTGCTGGGTTTGAACACGTCACCTCCAGTGTATGGGACCAGTGCCCTACTCCTTTGAGCCACAGGTGCCGCCCAGTATAGGTATATTTTTATATATTTTAAGTTGAGGTAATTAGCATTATCTGCAGGAATAAGGAACAAGGCAGAGAGATCCTTTATACGCTTTTCTAAGTTCCCTTCATGGTAGCATTTTGCTAGACTACAGTATCATAACCAAAATATTGACACAGATGCAATCTACTGATCTTACTCAGATTTTCCTGGTTTTACTTATACTCGTTTATGTGCCCACACCTGTGTAAAGTTGCACACAATTTTATCAACTGTGTAAGTTGGGGACCGCAATGACCAAGATACTGAAGAGCTCCAGCACCAAGAGGATCCCTTAAGCTGGAAATGGCCCCACCTCCCTATGTCATCTCCTTAATCCATCTCTGATCCATGGCAAGCACTCATCTATTACCATTTCTGAGGTTTAGTCATTTCAAAAATGTTTTACATAAATGGAATTATGCATCCTATAACCTTTTGGACTGGCTTTTTTCACTCAGCATAAATCCCCTGAGAGTCAGGCAAGTTGGTTCAGATATGACAAGGGCTGTCCCTTTTTGTTGCTGAGTAGTATTCCATGTCATACATGTGCCACAGCTTATTCACCTGTTGAGGGACACTGGGCTGATTCCACTTTGGGACATCACAAGTAAAGCTGCTATGAACAAGTTTTGTGTACAAGCTTGTGGGGGCACATTTTCATTTTACTGGGATAATTGCCCAGGAACAACTGCTGTTGGATCATATGGTAGTTGCATGTTTGGTTTTATAGGAAACTGTCAAACTATGTTCCAAAGTGGTTGTGTCATTTTACATCCCCAAGAGTAATACATAAGTGATCCAATTTCTCCATATTCTCCCCAGCAGTAGGTATTGCCTACTTTTCATTTCAATTCTTTTTCATTTTAGTCATTCCAGTAAGTGTGTACTGATACCTCATTGTGGTTTCAGGTTTTACTTCCTAATGGCCAATGATGTTGACAAACTTTTCACTTACTAATTTGCTATTTGTGCATGTGTCCTCCTTCACGAAATGCCTATTAATGTCTTTTTGCTTCTTTTGAAATTGGATTCATTTTTTTAACTCCTGAGTTTTGAGAATTCTTTATACATTGTAGATAATAATCCTTTGCCAGATATGTGGTTTACAAATATTTTCCTCCTGGTCGGTAGACTGTTTATAAATATTTTCCTCCTCGTCTATAGATTGTTTTTTTAACCTTCTTTCATGAACTTTTTCAGAAGAAAACTCTTTCATTTTGTAAGGTCCAGTTTGTTGATTTTTTTTCTTCCTCTGGATTGTGATTTTGGTGCCAAGTCTAAGTTCTCTCTGCCTAGTTCTAGATCCCAAAGACTTTCTGCTATAATTTTTCTAAATGTTGTATAGTTTTATGTTTTACTTTTAAGTCTACGATCCATTTAGAGTTAACTTTTGTATAGAGTATGAAGTTTTGGTGAAGGCTCCTTATTGTGTGCCTAGGAGGGCCAGTTGCTCCAGCACCATTTGTTGAGAAGCCTATTCTACTGCCATTGAATTGCTCTCAGCACCTTTATCAAAACTCAGATAACTGGGTGCAAGTAGTCCCAGCTATTTGGGAGGATAAGGTGGGAGGATTGCTTGAGCCATGGAATTCAAGGCTGCAATGAGCTATGTCTGTGCTTCTGTAGTTTAGCCTAGATGAGAGAGATGAGAGAGATAAATTTCATTTCTTTAAAAAAAAAAGTTAGATATATTTGTGGCCTATTTCTGGATTTTGACACAGCATCTCCTTCACATGGAGAGATGGAGAATAAGGAGTTACTGTCCACGAAAGAAGAAAAGTGGGATTATTAATGACACGAAACCAAATGGAGAATCAGTGAGGGAGCATAGAAGCCGCCTGCCTAGGAAACGTCTGCCTGGCACATGGGCACCATCAGGCTTGACCTTTAGAAAAACCACTCTTAAGTCATATAGTAGGAGGTTGTGGTGCGTTCTCTGCCTCCCGGTTGTCTCTCATTGTTTTATCAGTTAAAGGAAGCGAGGCTCTTTTGAATTCTCTACTATCTTCTGCTACAGATTATCAAAGATGAATTTTTAGTCTTTGAACTTTCAGTGTTTGCCAGACGTCTTAGCAAGTTTAGGCTGCTATTAAAAACTACCATAAACTAGATGGCTTATAAACAGCAGAAATCTATTTCTCACAGTTCTGTGTTCTGGGAAGACCAAGCTCAGGCACCAGCAGATTCGGTGTCTGGCGAGGGCCCTCTTCCTGGCTCACGGGCAGTTGTCTTTTCACTCAACTTCACATGGCAGAGGGGGTGAGGGAGAGCAGCTCTCCGGGCTCTCTTTGATAAGGGACGTGGCAATCTGACCATTGTACCCGGCTGTGTTTATCACCTTCAAAGTCCTGTTTCCTCCCCTTCACTCCCTGCTCCTTACACACTTGCAGGTGCCCAGACAGGTGGCTGAGCGGGATGTCTTGGGGGTTTTTCACGCTATGAGGTTATTGTGAATCTAAAAGACCCTATGGACCCTTTTCTAGAAGACTAGTCCCCACTCATTTCATCTCACGCAGGTACTTCTCTGTGTTTTCTTTGAATCAGTATGATTAATGTGGCTTCCCCTGAACTCTCGTCCATATTCTTTGATCTTGAGGAACAGTCTTTAAAGTATGAACTGACTCTAATCCGGAATTCTCCCCAATCGCAGGCACTTTCTCCTTTACTCTCTCTACCTTCACCTTTCTCTGAGGAATTAAACTTTTAATCAGGAAAAGCTATAGCATGGGTGAGTGCATACAACACACACCTGAAATGTTCTCAGCTAATATTGAGGGAACGAATCACCTCTTTCTCTTTCTGTTCTTTTACGCCAGTCTGTCCTCCAACATCTCCCTGGGAGTCTTTTGCTTCCCAGAAGAAAAAGTCTCATTCTCTCTCTCTTTTTCTCTTTCTCTTATGCCTCCTCTTCCTCATTATATACTAATCATATTTCTTCTTTTCTTTCCTTTCAGTAGGGGCAATTGATTATTATAATTTTTGTGGTTTGAAATAACTGTGAACACAGTAGCACCTGTTTCCATCACAGATCTTTAATATTTTAGCTTCTTAGACTACATGAAAATAGTTTCCACATGCACTTCAAATCAATTTTCAAATTTTTAGCAATGGTGATTGCTTATTCTCTTGGCCAATTAACGAATATTTACTGTCTATCTACACACACTCTGTGGAAGATACAGTGCTGACTCTGAAATCTGTCAATAGATTTTCTAGGCTCCTTCGGTTTATCCCAGTGCAGGCCAGTCTCGCTGCATAAGCAGCCCGGGTGGACGCCTCTGATATCCACTCAGGCGCCCACTCCTAACCGGGCCCTTTGGATGAAGAGTGCAGCAAGAGAGCCTCCCAGGAAAACAGCCATGTGACCCTTTCTGCTTAGACCACATGGCATGTGGCTTTGCTGAATCGGGCCTTATGTTGATACCTGCAGAGTTTCTTTGCTTCCTATAAATATATCCACCAAATAAGGAATTCTTTCTTTCTTTTTTTTTTTTTTTTAAGAGACAGAATCTCACTTTATTGCCCTCGGTAGAGCGCTGTGGCATCACAGCTCATAGCAACCTCCAACTCCTGGGTTTAGGCGATTCTCTTGCCTCAGCCTCCCAAGTATCAGGGACTACAGGCCCCGCCACAACGCCCAGCTATTTTTTTTTGTTGTTGCAGTTTGGCCGGGGCTGGGTTTGAATCCACCACCCTTGGTATACGGAGCCAGCACCCTACTCACTGAGCCACAGGCGCAGCCCAGCAATTATTTCTTAAAAGACAAGAAATTATCTCTTAAATTATTTCTTTTTTTCTTTTTGCAGTCTGTGTTTGGACCTGCCACCTCCGGCGTATGGGGCCCACGCCCTACTCCTTTGAGCCACAGGCGCTGCCCTTAAATTATTTCTTAAAAGACAATCTTCAGCCTATGACAATTAACAGCCCTCTGAAGCTAGTGTTATTGTCATCCCTACCTTAAAGATTCCGAAGTTGAGGATTAGGGAATGTGGACATAAATAAAGATCCCCCAAATGAGAACACATAAAGGCCATTACCCTGAGCTTGTTATAGCAAAGGAGTCAGCCACCATTACTTGCATTTGGCAAAAACTCAAAGGTAAGCAGAGGTGTAGGATGGGGGGGGGCTTATAGTGGAGAAAAGGGAAGGCTTCAGGTACTCCCTGATTGGAAGCTGTTGGCATGGGGAAGCTGGAGGCAGGATTCCTATAAGTGGGACATTCCATGTGATTGGTTAGGGGGCATATTTGGCTTTCTCTGGTTGGTCTTGAGTTGGAAGCCAGGGGAGAGGAGGTGGTAAAAATTCTAGAAGTTGTCTATTATTAATCATCAGATTTTAACCATTTCAGGCCAATGAGAATTGATGCTTATTCTAGAGACTGCCTGCTAGAGATAGTCTGACTTCCAGGACTGGTGACTATAGATAGTAGGTTGACTTTCTGGACTGGTTTCCTCATTCTGTGGGTCAGAATTTTATTTTTTATATATAATGTGACCACCGCTCATTTGCATATATTTGGTCTCTTAAGTGTTTAAGCAACTTGTCCATGAACAGATAACAGAATTAAGATTCAAACTCAGGATGAAGTAAGAGTATGAATTGAACTGTACGACCTCAATGTATTGTCTCTGTGGAAGGTTCCCCAGGGAGTGGGGCAGAAATAACCCAGCTGGCAGACATGACTGTGCTTCAGCTGAACACCTGCCAACAGTGAACCCTGCTGGTTATTTTCCCATTCAACCCCCATCCTCCTTCCTAACCAACCTCTGAGTATTCAGATATGTATCCTTTTGTTATGCCAGAGGATGGACTGGGGGAGGGGGGATGGACCCTTTCTCCTGCTCCAGGAGGCCAGATTTTTCTAAGGCAAATAGCATATGGTGTTATCCTGGTTACCTTTCCTCGCCACCCACCAGGCTTATCTCAAATGAAAATGTGACTTAATTTGGCCCAGAAAGATTGGAAGAATGGTAGGAGTATTTATCTTTCTGGTTGGGCAGCAACAAAGGAACAAATGTACCTTTTGCTGCTGGTTGCCATCATTACCCATAAGGATAACCAACTCCAGGTGAAGTCAATGCCATGGGTAACAGGATCAAGGGCAAAGAGAACCTGGGTTCTTTATGAAATCAAGAACCACTGATTCAACCAGTTCTGCAGCTTCCCTAACTCTGGGCTTCTGTTCCATGAGATAATAAATCTGATGGTTGAGGGCCTGATACATAGAGTAAAAAGTATCCTTGATAACACAGCAGCCTTGCCATGAGTCTTTACCTTCATGTTTCATCGCAAGTCCAATAGTTCAGCAGAGCAAGGTGGTTAAGAGCCATTGCAGTGGACGTTCAGCAGAGCAAGGTGGTTAAGAGCCATTGCAGTGGACTCAGAATGCCTGCATTTGGATCCTGCTTCACCTCTTTCTAATTACTGACTTTGGACAAACTAATTAATTTTCTCCATGCTCCCCCCTTTTATCAGTAAACCTGGGATAATGATGATACCTAACTCATAGGGTTGCGATGATTATAAGAGCTAAGATGTGTCGAGTGTTCAGAAAAGTGCCTGGGAATTTATAAGCACAATGCTATGTACAAGTGTTGGTTGTTGGTATTATTATTAAAAACTTAGCAAATATTTTCTTCCCTTTCTTTCTTCCAGAATTTAAGAAAATTCTATTTACCATTTAAAATTTTAAATTATTTTCTTTACTGAAGCCAGGTGAGTCCAGTTCAAATTTTTCCCTTCTGCTTCAGATGCACAGCCAGGTCCCTTCAGCACCACAGGAATGGTCATAAAAGGGACTGCTCTGCCTTCTCTCTTCACATGCCTCATGTCCCAACAACTGGTATTTCCACCCTGCATAGGACAAACCTGCTTTTACTTTCACTCAGCCCTTTCTAATGTCTATTAACTACCTAATAACTGTCATGTCAACATCTTCCCTTTTAAAATTATTGAAAAGCTGTTAATGTGTTCTGAGGGAATTGCCATGTAGCCCCATTCCCAATTACACCTGTGCTCTGAGTCCCCTATCAAGGGGTGATATCCACCAAGAAAAACAAAATTACCACCCTAGTGCTTATTCTGTGCCTGGTCCTATACTAATTGTTTTCATTATTTCTCAAATAATATATTTCTATTAATAACATACACAAAAATTATGTGATTTTCAGAGTTTTATATTAATTAGAGCAACAGAGGTAATATATAAGTAACAAATAAGCCTCAAATTTTTGCAAGTTGAGTGTAACAAAGGCTTATCTTTCCTTTTAGTCTACACATCCTCCTCAAGTCAGTGGGGGTAGGGGCCAGTGTCTATATCAAAAGTTAGCAGATTTTTTCCTAAAAGGCCATTTCATGAACATTTAAGGCTTGCAGACCATATGGTTTCTGCTGCAGCAAGTCAGGGCTGCCATTGTAGCTTGAAAGCATAGATAGGGAAATGTGTATGGCTGTGTTCCAATAAAACTTTATTTATACAAATAGGTGAGCATCTCATGGGCTATCATTTGCTAATCCTGTTTGACATCATTCTTACTCCAGCATCAAGGCTGGTGGAGGCTCCATCATTTGGAATGCTGCTTAATCATGGCGACAGTAGGGGAAAAGATGATGGATAATCTTGCACCAGTTCTTAAACGTTTCACCTGGAAGTGACTGATGTCACTTCTGCTCACATTTTATTGACATCAAAAATCATATGTCCACATCTAGCTTCAGCAGATGGGGTGGGGAAAAGTCCTTTCATTAGCTTAAAAGTGAACAAGCAGCCCTGATAAATGCAGTGATGTCTATAACTTGTTGAACCATTCTTTTGTTCATCTCTTTTTGTGGCTATATTTTTGCTGAACTTTCTGTTGATAGGAAATGAGTTACAATGCTGAGGTTTATTTGATGTTCTTATAGGTGTATTACTCAGTTTCTTGGTAAGTTGATATTCTTTACCTCCTTTTCTTGTTTAGGCTCTAGGCTTGTTATTATTCCTCAGCCAGGGGAAAAGTGATATAAAATGCAAATTAAAATGTGGTCCTTGTGCCTTGTACTGCCACATAGGAAAGTCCCTTCTGAGGGTCCATTGTCAGGCTTGGGATGTCAAAAATTTGTATATTATTAGTATCTAATTTATACAATCTATTCAGAGTAACAATTGTTAGGGGGAAATGTCTAGTTCATGTTGGACAGTTGTACATATTGCAAGTGTGTGCATGTGTGTGTGCATGGGTAAATATTAAAGAACCAATTTGGTCAACTTTCTCTATAGCTTCATTTACATCTCATTACCATTTCTTTTCCTTTATTTCCTCTTCACATTTTCTCTCCTTTTCTTCCTAAGGAATCCTGGTGTTTTCAGAGCAGAAAAGTTAGTTAGGAGGAAATAAGAATTAAGGATAAGTTTTTGGTTAAATTTCCCTTGTCTATGATAACCAAATCATACCCTCCTCCAAATTTTTCTTTCTTTCTTCCTTCTCTTCTTCCTTTTTTCTTCCTCCCTCCCACCTTCCCTCCTTCCTTTCTTCTTTCCTTCCTTCCCTCCTTCCATCTATCCCATCCAACCTTTAATGCATACTCACCATTGGTCAGGCCCCATGCTAGGCAGGTAATGGGAGTATGCAACTGTGAATAAGACAGATACAATTCTGGCCTTGTGGAAGTGACAACTTTTGCCAGAAAAAAAAATTTATGATAATTGATAAGAGACCTGAAGCATACTGGAAGTTGGAGGATCTCAAGGGAACATGTGGCCAAGGCATCTACTTCCTGGAAAGTAAGGCCTTAGAGGGTAGAATTCCTGCTACTTTGCATGAATGACGAACATGAAAGGATTTCATTCAAATGTTTCTGTTCTTTAAGCTTTTATTGTTTATGCTGTTACAGTCTTTAGCTTTGTTGGGAGAATGGCAAATAGCCAGCAAGTTCTCAGTAGATTTCCTATTTGTAAAGGTTTCTCATTTATCTGGCTTTGGTGTAAAGATCATATTGCCTTTAGGCCTACTTCTTATCCTTGCCAGAAAGAGCTGGCTCTGTCTCTAGCCATCAGCATAAAGCATTGCTCAGGTGAGAATTTCACATGATTTGAATAAAAGAACTAGAACTTTCCAGGAAATAAAAGGAGTAGGAAGTGCACAACTCCTTTGACTTTTTTATGTTCTCTTATGATTTTTGTGGCTTTATTTCACTTGATATTTTTTCTTTTGGGGAAAAATGTTTATCCCATTGGAATGCAGGCCAAAATAAAATGATTATAATGTTTATGTATTTTTAGAAAATAATTCTTACATAAAATCAGTACAACATTCAAACCAATAAAAGCATATACAGGGAAGACTTATTTATTTTATTTTGCAACCTGGAAAAAGTGCTATATTACAGAATTTTCAGAAAAATTGTTGCTTTTGCTTCTCTTTGGTAAATTGTTTTTTAAACTAAGGTATTTTGAATTAAAATATTCCTATGATATTTCTTAAATTCAGCATAATTTGCCCTTTTCTTGATGGCTCCAACTCATCATTATTAAATCGGGTGACTCTAATATTCTGTTGCATATTTGTACCCTCAGTGCCTGCTGAAGAGTTGTAGGACAACTGACCTTCCTGGGCATACCTAGAAGGCATACCCACACTTTAAAAGCATTTCCATGAAAGCCTGTTTGGTTGGGTTTTTTATTTTTATTTTGATTTTTTTTTTAATGTCTCCTTCAATGTTGAGGGTGTCAGACATTCATTCTCTCCTAGGTATTAATTATCCATTTCTAGTAACCACAAAGCCAGTGATTTCCTACTTTTGATTTACATTGAGCATATTTGTTAGGATAAACTTGGATGCATAGATAAACATTTAGAATAAAACTAGCAGTGACCAAAACAAATTAGGAGCTTATTTCCATCTTATGCATAAGAATCCCAGAGATAGGCAGTCCAATACTAGTTGGCTCATCTTGAATTTCACAGGGACCCAGGCTCCTTATGGCTTTCTGCTGCAATATCTGAAGGGTATGTCTCATGTTATTACAGTCCAGGATGTTTCCTAGAGCCAACATATCGTTCCAGACAGAAAAAATGGAAGGCAGGAAGGTGGAGTGCTGTTCTCATGCAACAGCATTTCAGCTTATCTCATTACTCAAAAGTCTGTCACACAGTCATAAGAAGGCTGGGAAATCTCATTTTTCTCTGGGTGCATGACTTTCTTAAACAAAATTGAGTTTCTGATAACAAGTAAAAATAGAAGGAGGGATAACCACTAGCAGTTTCTGCCATATTCCAATACCAAATATCCAAACCTATTAGAAAATTATGTAAAGCTTTTGAGTAACATAAATTTCTCCTAAAAAGTAAAATGAATGACATTTAATGCATGGAATTATAATATATTTTAATCATGGTAAGGCCTTAGCAAATTTTTTTCCATATTCTCTGCTGGATTCTGAGTAAGTTTGCTACATAAATGACCTTTGAATATCTGAGGTGCTATTGTGTCTGAAGGGAATACTTACATGTAAAATCTGCTGGTGGCATTCAAGAAATTCTAGTTTGCCATATCATATGGTTACATTCCAAATATGAGAGTTTCCTCTCAAAACACATGCTGCAAGTACATGCAAAAATCATATGTGCTGCAAATAATTTACATCAGACCTTCATATTCAGTTACATACACTCCCTTTGTCATTGTTTTCCAGCTTACATAATTTATGCCAGGAATTACTAGAAATAATTTTTTCATATTACATTATGTAATTATTAGAATACAAACAAAATGTTCTGTTTGGAGTCTTCACTACATCTCTCTAAATCTATTCTTTGCAATAGGCAAAGGCTTGGAGTGAAGAAGGTACATGTGAAAATCAGATACCAATTTGTGTATCTGTTTAATATAGCTGTGTTTAGCAAGGATCACTATAGGAATTATTTCTTTGGTTCTCCGATGTTTGGTTTAAAATCAAAAGCAAAATTTGCATTAGCTAAATAGGTGTCTGGTTTAGATCTGGGTCTCGTTCCCCAAGCTTCTTGAATGAGTTAGTTCCCTGGGTAACTCTCATGGTGACACATGTGGTCCTCTGATGAATTGTGCAGGCTGGGTTTTAACTGCCTTGACCTGGCTGTGCCTACACATGTGACTTTTGTCTCTTGAGCAAATGGGGAAAGTGGAAGTGACACTGACCTCACTGTGGAGCTGATGAGCAGTTGCTATTCAGTAACACAGCTGCATGAGCTGCATGAGCTGCGTACAGCTGCCCTGCCAGGTGTCAGATATGTTGAGTATCTTCTTGTTGAGGATTGGATAGGTAGGTCATTATGGCTAAACATCAGAGACTCACTGCTGTAAAATTTCAAACCTCCTGAGGAGAAAGTCCCTCTCCCATTCCAAGCCATTGCCTGCATCTCAAGCTGTCCTCCAGGGTAAGTTTGGCAAGCCCAGCCAGGCATGAAGAGACAGATGACTAAGCTGGGCAGGCACCATCAGTATCATAACTGGTGTTCACTCTGTTTTTGCTCTGGCATCTCAGCCATCCCTTGCCTGAACACATTTGCATGAAGTTTCAGCAGTGGGAGTGAATACTTCTTGATATACCATTAGAAA
>NW_003852617.1:851922-852787 GCF_000181295.1 Otolemur garnettii
ACCCAACTTTACCTTATCTGCTCATCTAGCCAAATGGTGTAAAATAATCTTGGGATGGAATCAGTGAGAAAACTCTGGTAACATGAATAACCAGACTAGATCAACTCCCCAAGGAACAACATGGCAGACACAACTGGAGATCCCATTCATATACAGACGGCTAAGATGTCAGAAATTGAATTTAGATTTTGGATTGCAAATAAGATTAATAGAATGGAGGTAAATTTGGAATTAGAAATTCAAGGAGCATTTCAAAAGTTGTCTCAAGAATTCAAAGACAAAATCACCAAGGATTTTGGCACATGAGATAAGAATTTGCAGCCCTCAAAGATTTGAGAAATATAGTGGAATCCCTAAGTAACAGAATGGAGCAGGCAAAAGGTAGGATTTCTGATATTGAAGACAAAGCTTTTAAAAACACTCAAAGAGTAAGAGAAGTGGAGGGCAAAAATGGATCATTCTCTCAGAGAGCTCTGGGATAATTTGAAGAAAACTAATATTCACCTTATATGAATTCTTGAAGGCAATGAGGTAGCTGCAAAAGGCACAGAGGCTCTTCTTCATGAGATAATGAAGGAGAACTTTCCAGACATGCCAAGAGATTCTGAAATTCAATTTCAGAACCCTAGCACAACTCAACCCGAATAAGACATCTCCTAGGCACATTATAATTAACTTCACCAAAGTTAAAATGAAGGAGAAAATTCCACAAGCAGCCAGAAGTATGAAAACCATAACCTACAAGGGGAAGAATATTAAAATGACTGCAGATCTCTCTGCTGAAACCTTTCAAGCTAGAAGAGGGTGGTCATTGACTTTTAATCTCCAAAAACAAAATAACTTTCAACCCAGGATCCTGTATCCA
>NW_003852617.1:856545-862569 GCF_000181295.1 Otolemur garnettii
AAACTAATTTATAGCTTTCATATGAAAGCTATAACCCAATTATAGCCCAAGAAGTAGAGGAAAAGGGAGAGGGAGGGGAGGAGGGATGGTAATTGGTGGGACCACACCTACGGTGCATCTTACAAGGGTATATGTCAAATTTACTAAATGTAGAATATAAATGTCTTAAGACAAAAACCACTGAAGTCTATGTGAATGGTGCCCCTGGGGTCGTGCAGTACGCAGCCTGTATGACCACTCACAGTGACCCTGCCTCTCTCCCGTGATACCTAGTCCCAAAGGAATCAGTGACTATACCAGTGTTTTTCAATCTTTTTTAATCTCATAACACACTTGACCCTATTAGTTAAACTTCTGTGACACACTTAAGCCATGTTGATCAAAAAAAAAAAAAGATTAAAAAAAGAATATATTTACTGTGCTTTGAACTTCTTTTGAAAATAATTTAATTAGTGATCTTTAAAACTTTTCATAACATACCAGTTGAAAATCACTGGACTATACTCACCATCTCTGGCAATAGCAGGAATGGAAACAGGATTGATTATGATGAAGCCAAGATTTATTTAACTGCTTGCATAAAGGTATTTTATTTTCCATATCATTTTATTCATCTAGTACACATCTTGATCTTGGAAGTGACCTATATTTTCATGGACCTCCACTCGTCAGATTCCTTCCAGCTTTGCAAGGGGCAATTTGCCTAAGAAACTCAAATATTTATTCTGAGTAAATGCTGATTTCATTTCACTCCCTTGAAGTTAAATCTAAATCTCCTCTGGGGAAAAATAGGTTAATAATTCTCCTATTGACAAGGCTGACTTTATCTGTCTATAGTGGACCTAAACACGCAGAATTATTTAAATTCTGAGAGGCTGAGAGGTATGGATGTCCCCGATGCTTTTATTTTATTTTATTTTTGTTTGTTTGTTTTTCCACCTGCCCACTGAAGCACAGAATCCCTGATGCTTTTAGAGCAACAAAAAGATTTTTCCTCAGTAATTAATATTTAAAATCTAGCAGTGGTACATGCGGATATTTAAGACTTTCTAAACCAGCAGTACTTAAAGTGTGGTTCCTGGAACAGTATTATCATCATCATCACCTAGGAACTTTGCTAGAAATACAAATTCTTGGTTCTTGCCTAAGACCTACTGAATGACAAACTCTGGGAGTCGGCCCAGAAACCTGTGCTTTAATAAGACCTTTAATGATTCTGACGTACGCTCAAGTTTGAAGGGCTGTGCTCTGGATCTATGACAGCGATTCTACTCTCGGAAAGCTTTCAAAAACCTGACACCCAGGTCTTACCCAAACAAATCAGAATCTCTGCTGGTGGACCTGAGGTGTAATTTCCCCAGGAGATTGCAATGTATGCCAAGGTTAAGAACCATTAGTTCTAAAAGTTTAGCGTGTACAAAAATGACTTGAGATACTTGTTGGGTACATTAATTCTGCAGATCAGTGATGAGACTTGGGAATTTCTATTTTTAGTCAATAGTGCAGGTGATGCTGCTGCCCAAGACCCATGATCCACTCCACAAGGAACAGTACTTATAGTCAGGATGGCTTTACGGATCTTGAAGAAGGACCGGGGTTACTGGTGGAAATTATGAAGCTGCAGCTCTGAAGACTTCAAGTTGTAGTCCAGAAGAGTTTGACAGATAACTGCATGAAGAAGGTGAGGACTGCAAATGCAGAAAGGCAGTGGGGCTGTTTAACTGTGATGTCCCCATCAACCTCCACCTATATTTACCTTGAGAGCTGATGAGTTTTCTTAGTGAACAAAAAAATGGTATCAGGAGACTGACTCAAATAACCCCTTACGTGGCATGCTCCTGGGCTGGATGCCCCGGCCAGCACATCCTAAAAAATCAAATCCACGCACAAGGAAGGAGCAGGCCAGTCACGTGGAAACAACCCCGATCTTGGACTGAATTTGCATTGGATTTGAAACTGAATGTCACCACTTGCTAACTATGTGACCTTGGAAAGTTAACTAATCTGTCTGAATCTGGGTTCTGATCTGTCAAATGAGAAAAGTGATACCTAACTCAGAGGATCATTATGAAGATTAACACAAAAAGCACTTGGCTCACAACAAAGAGTGGCTATTGTTATTTTTGAAGAGTTCAATGTCCCAGGACCATTTATCAACCACATTCTGTGTTCTAATTTATTACACTTGATGTAGTCCCGTGGTAGTGAGAAATTCCTCCAGCTCTTCTGCACTGACTCACAGAACTCACACCAGGCAGACAGACATGAAAACTTGCCACAGTGTTTAAAACTAGGCAAAAACAACTAATAATGGATAATCTAGAAAGCATTACTTTATCTACGTAAACACAGAACTTGGCAAGTCCAAAGACTATTCTCCTAGAGTCTGCTGGGTAAAACATACCCATAACCATTTGGTAAAAAGTTAACTTGGGAAAAGAACCTTCAGCACTTTCCCAGCTGTGTTCTAATTGCGTGTTTAGAAAGCGTATACATACATTTTTTAGTGTGGTAACATCAAGGATGGATGCTGCTAAAGAGAATTTTAAGTGATTCAGGCCGTGTTTTCTTATTCAGGAAAGCTTTTTCTAACTTTCTTCTGATAAGCCTGCAGAAATAAAAGAGAATATCATAGAGGAAGACATTAAGAATTAAAGTTGGGAACACATTCAAGGAGTCACCCAGTTTATTTTTTGAGTCTCAGATAGAAAATTCTAGCCTGACCCTTCTGATGACCCACAGCAGATGGAGACTTCCTGCCCCCCAAGATCCTAGTAAAGCACTTCACCACTCAGCTGTGTCCTCCTGCCGTGGGGTAAACGCATTTCCTCCAGTGGGTTTGGGGTGGAGAGCAGCCGGTACCACTCCCTTTGTGATTACCCCTGTACATGGGAAGAAGACGACTGAGTCATCCTTTATTCACTTTTTCCCCAAGAAAAATCCAGTGCCTTAGAACTTGCCTCAGAGGCTCCGCTTGCAGCCCCTGATCATTGTCTCTTGCAGCCCCTGATCATTGTCTCTGGCCAAGTCCTGGCTTCTCTTTTCGATGTTGGCTCTCAAAACAGGACCTGGTCTGTGAAAAACACCCTGGCCCTTGCTGACAGGCAGAGGAAAGCCCCCTCTTTTTTCCACGCTCACTTGTAAGCCCAGGAAGTCATGAACAGTCATCACAGAGCCCCTGCCAGGCATTATCTAGAAGGTGTGGAAAACTCTCCTGTCCACGGGTTCAGACAGGAACACATGTGGCACAGACGACAGTGTCCAGGGAGAGAATGCTCACAGCCCCGCCAGAGAGGTCAGCCTTGCTCTGCTACAGCAGTCTCTTGCCCTAAGGCACATTTTCCCAGATAAGTTCAAACTCTGAACTTTAAAGTTCCTTTTTTTCTCTTGATTGTCTAGCACGTCAAAAACACTCTGTGGGCATTAAAACATGTCTGGAGGCTGAATCAGATCCCTAAGCCTCCTGGTAACATCTGTGACAGTTGCATGGGTGGGGACCTGGGGATGGGTTAGGGGCACAGAGAGATGGGCAAACCATAGTCATGAACAATGATAAACATTTATAAGAGGACAGAAGAATTATTAATCAAATACTAAAGTAATTACCATTTTAATCCAGTGCCTGAAATATAGTAAATGATCAGTAAATGTTTGCTGAATAAACACCTTACTTTTTAATCTTGTTTTGCCATTAAGAAGCATTTTATGATTTCACTAGGAAGAATATTCTTCCCATTCTCATTACCTAGAGAGGTCCCGCAGCTCAGAGCGGCAGAGGTGGAGCTTCAGCCCAGATGCTTCATTCTTTATTATTTCTCCTTCTCGGATCTTGACATCCTCAAATCCAGGGCCTACCTTCCAGGTAGACACAGGTGGGCACTGGTGCACGTAGTGTGGTCCGAGAGACCACCCTCCCCTCCTCCCCACAAGGACCCACTTCTTACATATAGTTAATAAACAAACGAAGATAAAACTCAAAGCAAAAGAAGGGATGACAGTGAAAAGTGGGTCTTTTCCTCTCCCATCTCATCCAGCCACCCACTTCTGCTAGTTCTGCTCTTTGGAGGCAACCCTTCAATTCAGCTTATGTAAACACATGGGGCTACTTCATGTGTTGTGTGTGTGTTTGTCTACAAAGGGTAGTATTTCATAATACTGTTTATTCTTTCCTTTTTATTAAAGTGAAGACTGTAATCGGAATAACTTTCCACATCAAAACACAGGGAGCTGCCCTTCCTTTTTAACCAATTCCCTGTTGATGGACGTTTAGGTTGTTTCCAGTCTTTTACTATTATAAATAATCCAGCAGTGAATAAGCACGCACCATTTCACAGATGTTGAAGTGAATCTGTGGAATAAATATGCACGGTAGAAGTGCTGGAGCCAAGGGTGTGCACATTTCTAATTTGTAAAGCTTGCCAAATTGCCCTTCATAAAGCCCACACACGTTATGCCCTCACAATACATGTATAGAGTGCTATCACCCTATTCTGTGAAAATCTACTTTTCTGTTTATTGATTCACCTCAGGGCTCATCCTCCACACAACTGTTTCACTTCTGAAATCCAGAATGTATTGGCATACCTCTGTGCAGACTTTCATCTAGCTATTGTCATTACACCCTGCACTTTCTCCCGCAGCAGGCATCAGCCTCCCCTTCTTGTTCCTGTGTAATTTTGCTCTGTTTATCATTTCAGCCTCCTTTTATTTGTGAGGGCAAAACCCTCCCCCTGCCACCTCCCAGCCAACACCCAGCTAGAGTAACAGAAGAGAAATCTTTGCACCCGGGCTGCTCCAAATTCCCGCATCCACCTCCCCTGGGCGTCCATAAACCCCCACTAGCCACCCCCACCCGCCAGAAGATCTTTCAAAGCTCTTGATTCTCCTCAGACTCCCCTCTCTCTCCACAGATGGCCGTCTCTTCTGCCTTCTTGGGGGACAGGGTAGCCCCGCTTTTCTTCCTTCTCTCCTGACTCTTTTCCCGTGCCCTCAAAGCATCTCCAGCTTCTCTCATCTAAAAGCCTCTCCTTGACTCTGCTCTACGTCCTGCTGTCCCTGTCTTGCCCTCCTGTTCACTGCCTGACTTCCGGTGAGAGTAGCTACACTTGTGAGTATTCTACCCTCATCTGGCATTAGTCTCCGAACCTCTGAAATCTAACTCCCACCATCATGACTAAACGTGTGAAACATATCTCAGGCACCGAGTCATCTCCCGACAGCAATTACAGTGAGCGCACTGATGCAGCCCTCCTTTGGGAAACAGCCCCTCTTCTGGGCCCGTCTCCTCCACCCACCACCTTCTCCTGTGGGGCTCTGGCCGTATTTAACTCTCTCAGTTCCTTGGGGAGTGGATATTGTGCTGACTCCCCAGCTCCCCAAGTCACTGGTCTCAACCAAACAACATAATCTCCCTCCCTGGCTGGTGATCGATCTGCTTGGGGTCAACAGAGAAAGATTCTCCTACTCCTGAAGAATCCCAGGGAAGGGACAGTATTTTTTTCTTATTCTGAGAATGGAGCAGAACAAGAGCAAGAGGGAAGAGCTGAGCTGAGCTGAGCTGAGCTGGGCCTTCCAGGCCCCTGCCTGAGGCTCCCGCGGTGCTGACCTTCCTGTTATGTAAACTCACAAAGTAGCTCCTGGCCGTGCTAGCTTGGGGTTCTATTTATTTGAAGGTATCTGGACCTATCTACCAAATTCACGCCTCCATTTTTTTTCTTCTACCTAAAATCCTTTTACAATGGAGATCTGCTATCTTCTACTCATCTCTGAAGTGTCCACGCAGGAATAGTTCTAGGAAAGATCCTTCCACTGTCTCCCCAAAGAAGGCGTCTTTCCCCCGCGCTCCTCCCACGTGTGAGCGGAGAGGTACAGTAATTTACTGTAACCGCACTAGACTGTAATTGCTTGAGGAAAGTGATCACGTCTAACGCCCAATCCTGGCACTTATTTAATTGCTCACTGAGTATTTGCTAAAAGAATAAATGAAGAATATTACTTTCACTTTTACCATCTTTTTTTTTTTTT
>NW_003852617.1:862939-866361 GCF_000181295.1 Otolemur garnettii
AACCTCCAACTCCTGGGCTCAAGCGAGTCTACTGCCTCAGCCTCCCAAGTAGCTGGGACCACAGGCGCCCGCCACAATGCCTGGGTATTTTTTGGTTGCAGCCGTCATTGTTGTTTGGTGGGCCCGGGCTGGATTTGAACCCACCACCTTAGGTGTATGTGGCTGGCACCTTAGCCGCTTGAGCCATAGGCGCCGAGCCTACAGTGTTGTTCTTAACGGGGAAGTATTGAAGACAATCTACAGCAGTCGAATGGACTGCGGGAGTCAATTCTAGGAGACCCATATATGCACTACTATGCAGATCACAAAATCTGTGTTTTTGAAAAATAATAATTTGGGGAAATGTTAATATCATGCAGTAAGAAAGTATGTAAATGAAGAAGTTCAGGAAATTTCACCCCCAAATATGACTTTTTGATGTAAAGGGTATTTTGAATTAAAGGCCCTCAGAGATCAACAGGCCATTGGAAGGAGCTTTCCCTCTCTCTGTCTGCATAAACCAGACTGACCCACCAAAAAAATAATTGACTTCCTTTCCCCTCCTGTTATCTCAATATATTGTAGGGAAAAGATCAAGAATGCACCCAGACCTGGACAAAATCATGTTAAACATTATACCTGTCTCTGAGGTTAATTTACAAGCCCATCTGTCTCCCCTATCCATTCACTCTCCCAAGTACCTATTATATTAATATTTATCCACCCTTAGCAACCGTTTATTGCTCCTCAGCAGAATTACCTAGACTTCTCATCTTCCCCTCCCCTCTACAAGGCACGTATAAAAATAATCTGGATCCCATTGGGACACGGGCTAATTACTCTGTGATTCTCCCCATGTGAATGGTAAATAAACCTCTTTCACTTATTCATCTGCCTTAATTGTGAGTTGACCTTTCAGCAAGCTTTCTGGGGAAAGAGCAAGTTTCCTCTCATCATAACAAAAGCTAGTAAGTGTGGTTCCCATGTCAAAAACATATGTGCACAAAGAAAAAGAACAAAAAACTATAAACTAAATTTAAAAAAAAACTTTCATTAGAGTAAGGGATATAAGTGGTTTTTTTGTTGCATTGATAAATTGTATACTGATGAAATCAAGGCTTTTAGTGTACCTATCACAAAAATATACAATCAATCTAAGTGCCTAGCAACTGATGAGTAGATAAAGAAATTGTGGTGTGTGTGTGTATATGTATATATATGTGTGTGTGTGTATATGTACATATATACACACATACATGTACCATTCAGCTATAAAAGGAAATGAAATAATATATTTTACAACAACTAATATTTTAATGTAGTTATCTGAATGATAGGATTGTGATTTTACTTTCTTCTTTATGCTTTTCTTAATTCTCAACAATAAATATTTTGTTTCATTTTTATTTATTTATTTACTTATTTTTTTGAGACAGTGTTACTTTGTCACCCTTGGTAGAGTGTCATGGTATTATAGCTCACAGCAACCTCAAACTCTCAGGCTCAAGCAATCCTCTTGCCTCAGTTTTTCATTTTTAGTAAAGATGGGGCCTCACTCTTGCTCAGGCTGGTCTTGAACTCATGAGCTCAAGTGATCCACCCACTTCGGCCTCCCAGAGTGCTAGGATTACAGGCATGAGCCACTGTGCCTGGCAACAAATATATATATTTAAAAGCCATTAAAAAGTAATATTAAGAAAAGGAAGAAAGGGAGGGAGGGAGAAAGAGGGAGGTGAGAAGAGGGAGAAGAGAGGAGGGAGAATGAGAACATGAAACTCTAAATCAGGATCACTGAGTTTTAGTCCCAACTTTACTATTAAGAAACCATCAGGTTTAGTCATTTAATCTTTGTCTCTCAATTTTTCACTCAGAAATTCTTCTGCCTCGCAGAATTTTTGTCAATAAAAAGAGCATATGAAGGTGATTTGAAGAAGCACATGCATTTTGTAATGTCAGATGACATCCGATGGCATTGTTAGTCATGTGAAATATTGTTTGATCACAGCCACCCTTTCTGTAATTTGAATCCTCAAATCTAAATGGGAAAATCATATCCATTGTTTCCTATGGGGCTTTCCAGGCATTTGAGAGGCCAAAACTTTCATTCAATCATTTTTTTTGAAACAAAAAATAAAAATTTCTCTTACTTACCAGAACAACCAAAATCCCCATCTTCCTTATTACTTTAGGTTGGAATACTGAAAAATGTATGTTAAAATAAGAAATGATAAGAAAGGGGAAATTTTCTTTTATGCTTTATATTCTATAAAATAGAATATGGGACCAGTGGTTTATGAAGAGTGAGAAGATGTATTGAAGAGGTGAGTCACAGATCACTACCTGGGGAAAAGGTGTTTTTCATTTCAATAAGAGAATCTGAGCAGCCAGAGGCTGCCTTACAACCTCAGGTACTTAGAATGAAACTACACAGTGGGGGGGGGGGGGTCCTCCTCATAAAAAATTCTCCCAGGCTGATTTCTTCAAGTGTTTTCCCTGCACTCTTTTCTAATATTTTTATACTTTCATGTCTTAAGTTTAAATCTTTATCCAGTGAGAATCAATTTTTGTTAATGGTGAAAGGTGGGGGTTCAGTTTCAGTCTTCTACGGGTCGCCAGCCAGTTCACCATTTGATAAATAGGGAATCTTTCCCCCAATGAATGTCCCTGGCAATTGAAGCAACAGCAAAAATATAGTAGTGGGATCTGATCAAACTAAAAAGCTTCTACAGGGCCAAGAGCACAGTAAGTAAAGCAAACAGACAGCCTTCAGAATGGAAGAAGATATTTGCCAGTTACGTTTCCTCCAAAGGTCTGATAACCAGAATCCACAGAGAACTCAAACTAATCAATAAGAAAAGAACAAATTACCCCATTTCTTTGTGGGCAAAAGACTTGAACAGAAGCTTCTCTGAAGAAGACAGGCACATGGCCTACAAATATGAAAAAATGCTCATCATTTTTAATTATCAGGGAAATGCAAATCAAAACCACTTTGAGATATCATCTAACTCCAGTAAGATTGGCCCACATCACAAAATCCCAAAACTACAGATGTTGGCATGGAGAGAAGGGAACACTTCTACACTGCGTGTAGGAATGTAAGCCAATATGTCCTTTTTGGAAAGAAGTTTGGGGAATACTCAAGGAACTAAAAGTAGATCTGCCATTCAATTCTGCAATTCCTCTACTAGGTATATAGTAGATATATATATATATATATATATGTATATGGCACCAGAATGTTTATTGCAGCCCAATTCATAATTGCCAAGTCATGGAAGCAGCCCAAGTGCCCTTCAACCCATGAATGGATTAAGAAATTGTGATATATGTGTATTATGGAATACTATGCAGCCATAAAAAGATGGAGACTTTACATCTTTTATGTTTACCTGGATGGTGCTGGAATATATTCTTCTTAGTAAAATATCTCAAGAATGGAA
>NW_003852617.1:866790-878841 GCF_000181295.1 Otolemur garnettii
TAAGTGAGGTGATGGTTATGTTAACACGTTTGATGTAAGCTTTCCACATTGTATATCAAATCAGCACATTGTACCCCATAAATGCATTAATGTACATTGTTATGACTTAATTAAAAAAAATTAAACTACACAGATGAGCATTTAACACTGTCCATGGGTAAGCTTCAAACTGCCTTTATAAGATTACTATGTATGCACTGTCTGTCCTCAGCGAGACTGGAAAATATTAGATTCTTATTGCTTGAAAATTTAACATTTCTTCTGTACTTTTGCAAACCAAATAGATATAAAATGTTATCACACTGTGGTCTCGATTTGCATTTCTCTCATTACTAATGATAGTGAATGTTTCTTCATATTTATTAGATGGATATGTTTCTTCTTCTGAGGCATGTTTTTTAATTTCTTTTTCTAATTTTATATATTTTTTTCTTATTGATTGGTAGAAACTATAAATTCTTGATACTTACTATCTTGATATTAATCACATGTGTATTGTAAATATCTTCTCTCAATTTCACGTTTTTCTTTTCATTTTCTTTAAGCTATCTTTTGTTGAACAAAATATACTAATTTTAATACAATGTATCAATGTTTAAAGGAGACACTTTAAAAAATCTTGTATGAGTTATCCCAAGGTCTAAATCATATTTACTTATATTTTCTAGTATGAATTTTAAATTTTTATATTTTATATTTGACTAAATGTATCTTGTTAATAGACTTAAACTATCTTAAGTCCATTTTTGTATGTGGTAGGAAAAGGAATCCAACATTACTTTTTTGCCTATCTTTCTCTTCCAACTGACTGGACATACTACTTCTGTCATCCCCAACTTCTGATTAGTTTAGAGGGAGATTTCTAAGCTCTCTATTCCATTGGTTAATTTGCCTATCCCTTAACAAATACAAAATGATCTAAATAACTGTAACTTTATAATGAGAATGATACAGTTGGTCAAGCCTCCCTCCCTGGACCATCGTCAACTTCTCACAACAATGTTTGGTAGTTTTGTTTCCTGTGGGCAGGCCTTGCACACTCTTGTTAAGTTTATCTACATTTGTTTCGATTTTTGTGATGCTATTATAAATGGTGTTGTTTATAGCAATTTCCAGTTATTTGTTGCTTATATATAGAAAACAATTGATTTTTTGAACATTGATCCTGTACCTACAACTTTGTTTAACATGCTCATTAGTTCTTATACCATTTTTAAAGGCACCTCAGGGTTTTCCATAGTGATAATCACTGTGTCTGTGTGTGTTTTACCATCTTCGTTTTTGATTCTGCAGCCTTTAAATTTTCTTTTCTTCTCTTATTACATTCCCAGGACCTCTACAATGCTGATGGTAGAATTGGCATTCCCACCTTGTTCCTAATCTTAAGGGGAAAGCATTCAGTTTTTCACTATGTTGCATGCTGGGGTTATCTATAGGCTTTTTGTAAACAGCCCTTAGCAATTTAAACTTCCCTTCTATTCCTATTTTATTGAGTATATAGTATATATATCACAGATGGATGGTGGACTTTGTATAATGCTTTCTCTATATCTATTGAGAAGACTATAGGGTTTATGTTTTTTAATATGTTTATATGATGATCAACATTTATTGATTTTTGAATATTACATTCTCCTTGCATGGCTAGGGTAAACTCTACTTTTTCATGATGTATTATCCTTTTAAAATATGGTTACAATATAGTTAAAATATGATTAGATTTGTTTTGCTAATATTTTTAAAATAATTTTGCATTTATTTGTCTTTGTGTTCTAATCCTCACATCTGTTCTTGGTTTCATTTTTCTTTCTGCCTCAAATACTTCTGTGAGCAGTTCTTGTAGGAAACATCTGCTGGTGATGAATTCTCTCAGGTTTTGTTGATCTGAATTTCTGAATGTAGAACTCTATCTTGACAGTTTTCCTTTTCTCTCAGTAGTTGAAAGATGTTGAATCATGTTCTTGGTCTCTCACAGTTTCTGACAATGTCAGCTGTCTCGTACCATGGTGCTCTATGTTGGTTTTCCCCACTATGCTTCCTTTTAACATTTTCTATGTCAATGATTTTCAAAACCTTATGAGGTGCCTCTGTATAATTTTATTTTTTTAATGTTTTCTCTGCTTGTGTTTGCTGCGATTCGCAAAGATAGTTGTTTATAGTTTTCAAAATATTTTTCTGTTTCACCATTTCCCTCCTCTCCTTCTGGAATTCAGTTGCACATATTTTAGATAAATTTTTATGGTTCCACTGGTCACTGATGCTCTGTTATTTTTATTTTCTTTGGTCTTTTTTTTTTCCTCCTTGTAGTATATTTTTGATGGTTCTATGTCTTCAAATTAATTAATCTGTCCTTCCAAAGCATCTGGTCTGCTATTAATCCCTTGCAATAATTTTTATTTTATTTATTATAGTTTTAACCCCTAAAAGCTTAATTTTGTTTTTAAAATATATTCCGTTTTTCTCATCATTTTAATACTCATGTTGGGGTTTCCATTTGGAGTCTCAAGCCACCAGGCACTGTTTAGCTCTTTCTGGAGTAATCACAGACCCCCCTGGTTTGCTCAGCCTTTCTCAGTGGCTGCTCCGAGTGTTATCAGTGTTACAAACCATTGTTGTAGTGGTCAGTGCAGGAATGTACATCCAGTCCATGTTACTACATCAGAGCCATGGCCTTCATTTGTCACATTTTCTTGCTTCTTATGTGTAGTACTTCTTTTTCTTTTTTCTTTTTTTGCAGATTTTTGCCGGGGCTGGGTTTGAACCTGCCACCTCTGGCATATGGGGCCAGCACCCTACTCCTTTGAGCTACACATGCCACCCTGTGTAGTATTTTTTATTAGATGCTGGACATTTTTGTTTTACCTACTTGTATATCTGAGTTTTCCTGCCTTACCAATTTCTATTTCCTCATAGTGATGAGACCTGTGTACTCTGCTTGTTCCTACTTGTGGCACAGGTCAGAAAGTGTCTCCATATAGAAATACAGAGATCATAGGACTACTTTATTTGATTCCTTTCCTCGGGGATCATTTATTTGTTTTCTAATATTTGAAAGCTATTTTTTTTTCTGCCTCATATCCAGTTGTTTACCATCAGAGCAGAAGTTCACTATCAGTTACTATGTAACTTCTGCCAGAAGCAGAAATTTATTTATGTTATTAAAAATAACTATTCAATTGAAAAGCAAATAATAGAGTTTCCATGCATTAATCAAGGGAGAGTGTATCATGAGCCACAAATTATGACTAATTCAACCCCACACCTTTAAGGTTCTTTTCAAAATATATTTTTAAAAAAGTAGTTCACACTTTTGTTCTCTATTATTGCACATGATACTGAAAGCATATACATAATTTTTGCTATAATGCATAATTGTGGGGCTGCTATATTCCCTTTATTTTTCTTTGTTATGGCCTTATTTTCCTAAGTCTTATCAAGAAGTATTATATGCCATAGGAATATTTTTTATTTGGGACAGACGCAAAGATTTCTGGACTAATTCTTCTACAATGAAAAAAATGTGCAATACACTAGGTTCTCAGAATTTACTACATGCTCACGTGATTCCCTCCCCCCTACACATCTCATTTCCCCCAAATCTGTCAAAATTCCATGCCTTTTCTGTATTCAGATATATTAATCCTTTTATCTATTATTTCATTGTCAGTATCTTTGAATAAAGACTTAGCTTTCTCTCTTCTGTGTCTCCACATCTCTGTTCATACGTCACACAAGATATTTATCACAGTCTAATTTGATTTGCAAATGTTTCCCCTGTGGGCTGTGAGTTTACTAAAGGCAAGGACAAAATCTTAACCTTTAGGCTGTCTTCGCACCTGTACTGTGGCTGTCAATTAGTGCTCAGTGAATTGTCATATGAATGATAGAGGAAAATGGGGGGCCCCTCGGAGACAATGTGGCCTTAATCCACTGCTTTTGCCTAAACCATTGGGTCTAGCACTGCAGGCTTCCCTGTTCTCCGAGCATGTGCTTCAGCATGAATGCTCCTGATGTGCTGCCGCTCACGCCAACTTCTCCCATCCTAGGTTGGTATGGAGAGTGGATGTTCACTGCCTTGGAGATAAGGCTTTCTGTCTTTCTCCTTGTTATCTGTTACGTTTTTCTGTTAATCCCCTTTCCCCTTTTTAGTCTCCTTCAATCATAGAGGTTCCAGAAGCTTCTGTGAGCTAAAGATGGCAGGTCCCAGCGTTTTGTGTATGGGACCTGCACACAGAGTGGTGAGTGTTTCAGTGATAGGATCTCAGTTCCTCTCCTACGCAGCTTCCATCGTCAAGGGTGCTGTGGGTTCAGCACTTTTGTTTCTGTAATCTTTCTTCTTTCAAGTGTT
Organism: Otolemur garnettii; assembly: GCF_000181295.1. NCBI lineage: Eukaryota > Metazoa > Chordata > Mammalia > Primates > Galagidae > Otolemur > Otolemur garnettii. The sequence goes on from NW_003852617.1 coordinate 871,139, forward strand.
TGTTTATTTGTCATTGACCACCCTCTGATTGCAGAATTAGCCTTCGTATTGCTATATTCTTTGGAAATCTGAATGAGTTAGATAGAGGTCACGGTGCTGGCCAGGCAGAGGAAGGCTTAAGTTATATGTGGAAATCAGTCCTCAGCTCTTTATGGAGTAACCATTCACTGCCCTACGTGCTGGATGTGCAAAGTCACGTAAGCCTTGGTCTTACGGAATTGATTATTTCGATGGAAAGATTCACAAGCAAACAAGAAGGAACACACAGGGCAAGGGTGCAATAACAAAGGGTGGTTAACATATAGGATGCTCTGGGAGTATAAAGAGGAAATAACTCTGCCAGTTATTTCAGAAAGTGGTAACACCTAAACTGGATTTTCTAGAATAAGTAGGAGTTCATCAAGCAGAGAATAGATGGTTCAGCAGGAGAAAATAGCAGGTGCAAAGACACAGAAATCGGAGAGATTATGGCCTATTTGCTGTGGTTGGGAGGGAGTCAGTGAAAGGGAATTGTTAACGAAAAAACTCAAGCCAGATTGTACTTCTTTTTTTGAGACAGAGTCTCATTTTATTGCCCTTGGTAGAGTGCCATGGCATCACAGCTCACAGCAACCTCCAACTCCCAGGCTTAGGCAATTCTCTTGCCTCAGCCTCCAGAGTAGCTGGGACTACAGGCACCCACCACGACACCCAGTTATTTTTTGTTGCAGTTTGGCTGGGGCTGGGTTTTAATCCGCTACCCTTGGTATATGGGGCCAGCACCCTACTCACTGAGCCACCGGTGCCACCCCAGATTGTACTTTTTATGGTCTACTAAGAAATTTGTTTCCTTAGGCCAGTGTTTCCTAAATTTTGGTCATATTCCTTCCACTTTCAAGTACCTGCGTAATCCTGTACTAACATTTACTTAACACATCTCTTTAAATCACTTAAAATGGTTTATTATGTAATATTTGGTTATTTTTCAAAAGGCTACCAGCTATCGCATATATCAACTGTGGATCAGAATAGTAGAATGAACCCTTGTGAACTCATCACCTGGTATACAAAGTAAAATATTTGTATCCAATTTAAGAATGAGAACATTTCTTATCCTATGGCTCCATTTGCATGCTCCTCTAAGAGGCTAATCCTAGTCTACATTTTGCTCTATTTTTGTTCATTAACCCCTGAGTTTTTGAAAAACTATTCCATGTGTTTATATACCTTCACTATTTATAATTTAGCTTAGTTTGGTTTTGAGTTTTAGATTTTGAGTTAAGGCAGCCTTGGGTAAAAAAGCCTGGAGCAGGAACGAGTCTGGAGGCAGGGAGAACGTTTAGAGAAGATCGAGATGATTGGTGGAATCCAGAAGATGCTCCGAGAGCCTGGACTAAGGGAGTGGGGCGAACAAAGGATGGATCTGATCTATTTCAAAGGCAGACTTGCTAAAATCAAGAGATCATTTAAAAGGAATCTATTTTCTGTACTAAAAAGTTGTTTAGAAAAATGCCCTGAATAATATTTCTAATATCAGAGGTTATGAAAGTGTTTGTTTAGCTTATTAACATAAGGAGTTTGCATTTTGACCTTTGCTGTGCTGGTTTCCAGGGAACAGGGAAAAGCAAACTGAAGGCCTTCTGCACTTTGACTTTGAAGCATAAGTGAACAAAAGCCATGTTGTGTACTCTTGAGTAGTGTTTATGGTGTGGCACTTGATGACACTACAAGACAAGTGAACCAAAGCTCCAGATCTGGGTTTTTTAACTCCGAGGTGAGTCTTTCCCCCAGGCCATCATGTGCTGCATTTGCCTTTTTAATATTGAATTCTTATATTCACCACACCCAGCCTGTCTCATATTTGTTTTTAAACAAAACTCTTACCATATTTCTGTAATTAGTCTGTACAATATTGCTATTGTTCTCAGAGGAACTTTGGAAAGCCCCAACAATTTGGGCAATATTTGCAAATTGTCGTTAATTTGAGGCTTTCTGCACTAAGACAGATTTTTAGCTTTAAACAAGAGGTTGAATGAGCTAGTCTCGTTGAGGCTAGAGCAATTAACTTCTAATTTGTGATTGGCTCAAAAAAGTCACTCTCTGACAGGAGGTCAGTGGGGACTCTCCTGAGTCTTTACAATGACCTGGATTGGGCAACTTGGACAGAACAGAATGACTTGGAAGAACCATTCTCCAGCCAAGAGGCCACTCATGCCATATTAATTGGACTTGGAAACTAGTTCAACTCACTGCATCAGAAAACAGTCACCAGCAGGAGTTAAAAAAATATAAAATAATTACTTGAAAAAATGCAGATGAAATACAATAAATGTCAGGTTAATTTAAGTCATAATTTGAGAGTCAATGCCCTTCTCTTCTCCTTAAATATTAGAGTCATGTAATGGAGCAATTTTCTTAGATTGAACCAGACTAGTGGTTTGACACAGTGTCTGGCAGGCTAGGAAACCAGTCACTGGGAGATAAAATGCCTTGGATCAGTTGGCGTCGCTCAGCAGTGGTGGGTTCAGACAGGCCCCAGTGGTTCTGCCTGCCACTGCTTGGCTGTGGGCCTCTTGCTATTCAATTCAATTAGACTGGCATTTATTTAGTGCCTCTCCTATAAAAGTTCTGGATTGCTAGTGCCCTAATACTTTCCTAATGAACTGAGCGACTTGGCAGGATGTCAGTTTATAGCAGGGCCCCCATCTTATTATGAGGAGATACTGTCTTCCCCAAAGTTGAACTGTTTGGGGAAAGAAGGGAGGGTGTGGGTCACGTTGAATGGAGAACTTGAGTGAGGCTCTGCTGTCCCGTTTTCCCCAGTGGAAAGTTTGACAAACAGAGGGCAGGGAGCCTGGTGATGATGGTTTAGGGCACGTCAGGAGGCAAGATCCTAGGATCTACCATTTATTTGACGCTAGATCTGTGACTTAACCCTAACAAGACATGATGCATTCAGGGGTTAGTGGCCACTTGGAGGGGTTGGCCCACATTTCCTGTGCATCCATGTTCACCCAGACGTTAATTGTATTTGAGTCTGCTCTTGTACTCTGTAGTTTTTCCCTCTGAATAGGAGTGTTTTATTTGTATTTATACTTTTGCTTTGTCTTCTACCTCCTGATGATTGATGGTGGAAAGTGGCAAGGCCAGACAGAAAGCAGACAGATAAGCTCACAAAAGAGAAGGACCAATTTCAATGTTTAAATCGGAACAGAAAGCCCTTTATGAATTGTGATCTATTATTTGGCACTGAAGAACAACAGAAGTGTAATTAAACTCTTGCAACCAATGCTTTGTCCAGAGAGATCTTTGGAGACATGCAGGCAGTATTTATCTCATGAAAGCAACCCTGGCTTTTTGGAGCTTATTTATATGACAGCTGTTATAAACACAATGTCTGGACCCAGGGTGCCTGAAATATGGTCCCAAATTGAACTCTCAGTACCAATGTCATTGAAAGCGTGAGTAGGCATACAGTGAGGGGACTGCTATCTCATATTTGCATAGTGCTTTTCTCCTTTTTTCAAAGCTTTTTCCTATTGAAAACATGTCACTTACTAATACATATTCATTGTTAACATTTTTCTAATAGTCATTTAGCCACTACTTTATAGACCAGGTTATAAATGCCTTAACCTAGCATCTGAGGATTCTGCTCATATATTATTGAACTAAGTTTTCAACTAAAAATCTCAAGGCTAAAAAGGACATTTGCTCCACATAAGTGAGAACATGGAGATTTATCTTTCTGTGCTTTGCTTATTTCACTTAATGTTCTCCGTCCATGTTGTTGCAAATGCAGGATTTTATTCCTTTTTGTGGTTATATAACATTCCACTGTGCCTAGGTGCCTTTCTTCTGTTAATGGACACTCGGGTTGATTCTAAATCTTGGCTATTGTGAATGGAGCTCTAATAAACATGAGTGCAGATATCTTTTTGATAGACAGATTGACCCTCCTTTGAAGACAGAAGAGTGGAATGATGATTACCTTCCCCACTGGGAAGGGTAGTGGAGGTTGCGGAAGAAAGTGGGGATGGATAATGGGTGCAAAAATATAGTTAAATGGAATGAATAACGTTTAACAACACAACGAATTGACAATAACCAATAATAAGTTAGGGTATACTTTAAATAGCTAAAATAGTGGAACCGGAATGTTCTTAGCACAAAAAAATGGTAAATGCCGGGTGGTGCCTCTGGCTCAAAGGAGTAGGGCGCCAGCCCACATGCCAGAGGTTGTGGGTTCATACCCAGCCCCAGCCAAAAACTGCAAAAAATAAAAAATAAAAAAAGATAAATGCCTAAGATGATGGATACCCCAATTACCCTGATTTGGTTAATTCATATTGTACACCTGTATCAAAACATCACATGCACCCTATAAAGATATACAACTATTGTGCACCCGTGAAAATTTTAAAAAATTAAAATTTAAAAAGGACATTTGGTGATCTTTTGGTTGGGTTGCCTTAAAATCCAAATACCCCTCTGAAAGGTTATGTTACCAGGTAATAGCCTCAAAGGCAATAGTTATAATTTCAGCATGGATTACTTGTTAGTTATCAAGAAAGAGGGTTTTTAAGGTGCTACAGGAAGTTGCTTGGAGGGGGGAATGGGGGGGGGCACTAACCAGGGCCACCTGAGGCAAACCCCACCTCTCCCTCATTTCTCACCAACCTTCCCCAGAAAACTGCATTAGGCGCCTCCGATGGAAAATCAAGCCTGTCTCTGGACTCCAGATTCTGTGAGGCAGGGACTCTTGTCCTTCAACGCTGCTTCTGACCTGTCTCAGCAGATAGCAGAGAATCAAGAATTACTTACAGAATGAATGAAAACTTGAATCCGTGATTTTATGTCAAGTTGTAATATTTAAACTTCTCTCCTGTGCCATCTTTGTTTTCAAAAGAATGACTCTCCAGAAATTGAGATGTTTGCTTATATTTGTCTCAATCCTCTAGAAGAGAAAAGTATCTGGTTCCCCCGTGGAATAACAAAAATAATAGATAACACTTACTGAACGTCTATTGTGTGCTGGGCACTGACCTATCCCTTTGTATAAATTAATTTATTTAATTCTCAAGACAACCATGTGATGTAAGTGCCATAGGGCACAGAATTTAAGTCTACTTGCTTATAATTTTTCCCTCTCTTACAATGAAAAAGGAGCAAAGCACTGAATGACTGACAATGACAAAACTGTTCCTTCTATTTGTTTTTAATCAAACTTCATTGTAGACTCAATAAAAATTAAATGCAAACAGAAAAAGGACAAAAAGAGAAATTCACTTCTCGGGAGCCCAGCACAGTGCCTGCGTATATTATTGCATAACAATTTATTTAATTAGGTCCTAAAATCAACATAGATATGGAGCTAAGTTAGCGATTAACAAATAGAGTGGAAAATTCATGATAGCAAACAGCTATGTCCACCAGGTGGCGCTCGTTCCTCTAAATGAGCACCGTGAGCTGGAATACATTGTGGTGTTGGCATCCTTGGCAAAAAGATCCGTGTACCGGCTTGTAAACTTGGAGGTAACTTGGAGGTAACTTGGAGGCCTACAGCTTTTTATCCAGGGTGAGGTGAGGAGCTGTCAGACACAAGGGCACTCTGTGCATTATTCCGTAAAGGGAAGAAAGTTTTCAGGGGCTTAGCAGCCTGGGATGGTGGATGGATACAGAGCTCTGTTTAAAATCCAAATTCAAATGCAAGTTTCTTTAAATCCCAGTGTATCAGTTACTAGTTCTGTGACCTTGGACAGGTTACTTAACCTTTCTGTGCTCCAGGGACAGGGGACAGTGAAATGGGGACAATCATTATACCTACTTCATTCTGCCTCACTGTTGTAACAGTGGTCTGCTCATAGAAGGCTCAAATAAATGTCATTAAATCGAATTAAGCATGTTACCTTTCAATAGTTGGTCACTTAAGTGCAATACGAATTTTCCTTGGTTCAGGCTACCCCAAGAAAGAGATAAACTTGAGTTTCAGTTTTACATGACAATGTAGAGCCAGAACTATTTACCCGATGTAAGTTAGCATTAGAAAAGAGCTATTGATTGAACATCTCCAGGGAGCTAGTCAGTCACTCCTATAGGTGTGCTAGGCTGGTCCTATCCTGACCCTCATAACTTATCATCTAGCAAGAAATACAAACATCAGAGAAATAATGGCATGAAAGTAAACAACTGCAAGTGTGCAAAGGGATGTAAGACAGATGGATGTAACCTAGTGTTGGGGGCAGGGAAGGTGTCCCAGAGAAAGTAATAGGAGGAGGGGTCAGGTAACAAGATGAAAGGAAGGTGGATAAGCATTTTAGGCAAAAGACATGGCATTTGCCCAGGCCCTAGAGCGGGAAGGAGCCTGCTAAATTCAAAGAACTGAAAACATCCATTGTAACTGAAGAGCAGAAAGAGTGGAGCAGAGGGGCTGGGAGATGGAGAGAGTGCTCACTGAGCAGGGAAAAGTATTAAAGGGCTCAGACAGGGAGGGACATTATATGGTCTGGCACCAAGAAGTGTGCTGGTTATTTATGTATTTATTTAGAGACAGAGTCTCATTCTGTCACCCAGGCTAGAGTGCCATGGCCCCAGCCTAGCTCATAGCAACCTTAAACTTCTGGGCTCAAGGGATCTTCCTGCCTCAGGCTCCCGAGTAGCTGGGGCTTCAGGTTTATACCACCATGTCCAGCTAATATTTTCTCTTTTTAGTAGAGACAAGGTCTCTGTCCTGCTCAGGCTGGTCTCAAACTCCTCAGCTCAAGGGATCCTCCTATCTTCTTCTCTCAGAGTGCTAGGATCACAGGCATAAGTCGCTGTGCCCAGCCAGAAGTGCACTTTTTAAAAGACCAGAAATGATGAAGCCAGATTGAGGGAGGAAGACTAGATGGGGAGAGCCAATACAAAAGCTTTTATATTCTGTCAGCCAAATGATTATGGCGGCCTGAATGACAAAAGGTGAATGACTTTGAGAGACACTTAAGCCATATGGACTCGACAGGATTTGTTGATTACATGTGTGGCCGGTAGGAGTCAAGGCTTCTTGCTCAAACAAGAGGGTTGATGGTACTACCATTTCCCAAGACCAAGAGATGTAAGTTCATTTGTTCATTTTAGTAGGATGAGTTTGAGACCAAAGAAACATTCAAGAGAAACTGTTAAGAAAGTACTTATTTGTGTGGAACTCGAGAGTTTGGAGTTGTTGATATAGATTTAGGAGTTCCCAGCATAGCTCTGCGTGGACGCAGTCCTGAGGCTTCCTGGGATGAAAGGAAGAGTGAGAAGAGAAGAAAGATGTCCTGGGTCAGAACTCGGGAACTCTACCTTTTTCTAAGTTGTTAGAGATGAGGGATCAGTAATCAGTAATGAAAACAGAAGGAACAATTCATAGAGCCATACCATCTGGTGCAAGAGAAAAATCAGAAGGCCCAACCTTCTCCCTAGAAATGATCAAAAAAAGGAGGGGTCAGTGGCCTTGAAAGCATCTGAGAAGTCAGGGAAGATGAGAACTAAAATATATTATTGGATTTGGGAACAAGGAAGCTGTTGGTGACCTTAGCAAGATCAGTTTCTATGGAGTGTCAAAGGCAGAAGCCAGATTGCAGTGAGTTGAAAAGCTAAATGTGGGGCACCAGTAGCTCAGTGGGTAGGGTGCCGGCCACATACACAGAGGTAGGTGGGTTCAAACCCAGCCTGGGCCTGCTAAACAACAATGACAACTGCAA
>NW_003852617.1:879661-881252 GCF_000181295.1 Otolemur garnettii
AACTTTTCCTTCATTTCCTTCATAGCAATTATTACAAGTTTTTCTATATTTGTGTGATTTTTAAAAAATTAGTTTTAGGTTTCTCTCACAAATCTGTAAATCCCACAAGAGTAGCAACTATGGTTGGCCGGGTGTGGTGGCTCACACCTATAATCCCAGCACTCTGGGAGGCTGAGGCAGGTGGATTGCTTGAGCTCAGGAGTTCGAAACCAGTCTGAACAAGAGTGAGACCTTGTCTCTAAAAATACCCAGATGTTGTGGCAGACACCTTTAGTCCCAGCTATTTGGGAGGCTGAAGCAAGAGAATCGCTTGAGCCCAAGAGTGTGAGGTTGTGTGAGCTGTGAAGCCACAGGACTCTACCCAGGGGCACAGAGTGAGACTCTGTCTCAAATAAAACAAAAGACTAGCAACTATACATGTTTTACTTACTATATTCCAACAAGCAGCACCGTGCTTAGCATGTAGTAGGGACTTAAAAATATATTTATTAAATGAATGGATAAATAAAGAGGTTAAGTGACTTGCCCAAAATCATTGATTAGACTTGCTAAGAATAACAATATTAACATTTATATTAATGTTTATAAAATGTGTTCATCGAACTTTATACCTTGGAGATATTTTCCACGTATGTAACCATTGGGAGGGGGGAGGGAATGACATCGACAGACACAACTGATGGTGAAGAAAACCTAAGTGTAAAGAGATAGTGACATAAGACAGGAGTAAACCCCTCATGGAGTGTTGGCACCCCAGAAAACCTCCCTGGGGTCTGTGCCATAGAACAAGGGTAGCGCCAGAGTGAGATGGCCCTTTTATGCAAATATGGGAAGCCTGTTCTCCGCTGGTCTCTTCTCTCGTCAGACCGTTGTGGAAACTTTGTCTGTGTGCAAGGCTGCCCATGAGGAGTGTGTGCAGAGTACCCCTGGCCCTTTCCGAGTGTTGACTGTCAGACTAAGGGAAGGGAAGGTCAGTTTCTTAAACGCGTCCCCAGCAACCCCAGGCCCGTCACAAGTCTAGAGCTGTCCATCTCTTCCATTAGTGGCCTGCACGTTCACATCAGCAATTAGAAGCAAAATGTATTAATCTATCATCTGAGAATTTTGTCTGTGTGTTTTCTTGTAACCCCACAGCCTTCTTCCATCCTGCAACTTGACCATGGGCCACCCACTGACTCAGAGAAAACAAAAAAACAACAACGTTTTTCTGACTTGGGTTCAAATGTTCCCCTACAGGGAACAAGACGTTCTCAGGCAAAGTTAAAAGATTTGAGAGCATACACAACGACACAGGAACGAGATTTCCCTCTGCAAAGGGTCATCTGATGGGTCAAGAGTCCTAAGTTCCCCTGAGTATCAGAGGAGAAACAAAGAACATGATGAGTTGCTGGTTTGTTTTGGATGGGAGACCACAGAATCCCCAGGTGAGTAGAAGTGACTGCCCTAAATGCAGATAAAGCTTGAGGAGGCTTCAAGATGCCAGAGTAAAAATGGCTGTGGGGTTTGTATAGATGCATGGGTCAGAGGTTGCCTCACAGATGGCCCCCAGCCCAACTTGATGTGGCTTTGGGGAAGGATTCCAGTGTGCTCA
>NW_003852617.1:881852-915495 GCF_000181295.1 Otolemur garnettii
AAGACTCTGTCTCAAAATAGATAAATAAATTAATAAATAAACCTGTTCTTAATTATAGACATTCACTATATTCTATATTAAAAAACTGTACCTGTTTTACTGTGAAGAAATAGAACTTACATTTTTTGCTTACGAGATTTTGTGGACGAAGATTCATATTCTGGACATACCTTGTTAGTTATCTTTTCCTGCATTTATGTCCGGTCCCTTCAGCCAGATTGCAAAATATTCCAGGCTCCAGAGGCCCCTGTTCCTACCCTCTTTTCTTCCTGTGAAGCACCTTATGTATATGGGGTCCATTTTTGAGAGAAACACTACAGAATAGGATTGCGTGGGCGCTTTATTTACGCCTTATTTCCTGGAGTACCAGTTTAAGGGTCTCTCAGCTCTGACGTCATTTGGACATTTCATAGTTTCTCCCAACGACTCATTTTCCACATGGAGAGATAAGTATTTGCCAAGCACTTCCCGCATGCAAGGTCTTACTTATACCTCCCCCTGGGTAGTCTCCTCCTCGAGGAGCTTGTAACTAGAGATGTAGAGTCGTAGCCAAAGGCGTTTGAGGCACTGACTTCAGGACAACCCTAGGGGGGTTGGTTGCCTGTTGCTTTAAATACATGTATACTCTGATTTCAAAAGGGATAAATGTTTAATTGGGAAAATTTGCAAGTAATGGAAGTAAACAAATTGTACCTATATACTCGGAACCTATAAAATTGGAAATAACCCATGTCAACATGTTGATGTCTATCACTATTTATTTATGCCTTGTAAAAATATATCATGATCTATTGGAATTTAAGGAAACCCTTGATAGTGTAGCATGTGTGTATGACTTTCGCTCTCTGTGAAAAGAGAGTTTCAGAGATCAAATGTATTCTGTGACCAAATATAGTTCATGGATGAAATAAGTCTGAAAATGCAATGCAGTTTAGAAAAGGTTGAAATTCAGGTTTCTGATAGCTGGGAGGGGTGGGAAACCAGTAAACACACATGCTTGAATCTGTTCTGAAACATGTTCATGAAAATAGCTCTGTTGATTATCTCAAATATTACCTACTCAACGGAGCTCTCAGGCAGTTAGCCAGCTAGTTCTTCTGTGCTCCCAAATATTTTTGCTGTCTATATATGTGATAAAATATTCACTATTTTAATAAAGTAATGTATAATATTATTTCTATATTATTATTATTATTATTTTTGAGACAAAGCCTCAAGCTGTTGCCCTGGGTAGAGTGGCATGGCATCCCAGCTCACAGCAACCTCTAACTCCTGGGTTCAAGCGATTCTCCTGCCTCTAGCTCCCAAGTAGCTGGGACCACAATGCTTGGCTATTTTTTGGTTGCAGCCATCATTGTTGCTTGGCGGGCCAGCGCCGGATTCAAACCCGCCAGCTCAGGTGTACGTGGCCGGCACCTTAGCCGCTTGAGCCACAGGCGCCAAGCCTTCTATATTATTTTTAAGGGAGGCTGTGTTCTGTTATAATTGTGAACATAGACATTAGATTTAAATAGCACAAGTTCAAATTACAGCCTTACCATTACCAGCTGTGTGATGCTGGGCAAATTATTTAGCTTCTCCAAACCTGTGTCCTTATTTGCAAAACAGCCATAGTGGTCATGATAGCTCAATTTCATAGAGTTGTTATGAAAGCCAAGTGGGACAATATTTGTAAAGTGCTGACCCACCCCAAGACTTATGGAAGTAAACAAATTGCACCTATATACTCAGAACAGAGTCAGTGAATAATAGGTGTAATTATTATTACTCCAGAACTCGCCATATTGCTTTGCAATGACTGGCTTAGAAATCTCTCTCTCTTTGGACTGTGAATACCTAGACTGTAGGCCCTGTGTCCTGACCTCTGTCTTAAACCCTTTCTTCTTCCTAGCAGAGAAGTTCATAAACAGCTGAAAGGTGTTTGATGGAAGATAAAACAGCTATAGAGAGTTCCAGTCATAGGGTTTATCCCTAGAAGTTCTGTCTGGTTGGTTACTGAGCTATCTAGAACAAACTCTTAACTGCAAACCATTAACTCTTTGTTTTGGAGACAAGGTCTCACTTTGTTGCCCAGGCTAGAATGCAGTGGCATCATCATAGCTTGCTGCAACTTCAAACTCCTGGGCCCCATTGATCCTCCTGCCTTGGTCTCCCTAGTAGCTGAGACTACAGGTGCCTGCCACTAACCCTGGCTAAGTTTTCTATTTTTTTGTAGAGATTGGGTCTTGCTGTATTGCTCAGGTTGGTCTCAGATTCCTGGGCTGAAGTGATACTCCCACATCTGCCTCCCAAAATGCTAGAGTTACAGGACTGAGTGACAAAATGGCCATTAACTCTCACAATCAACATAATAGGGTCATTTCTGCTTTTAACACAAGTTAACATTTAATGAGCACTGATTGTGTGCTGTGTTTTATTCCAGTGCTTTACATTTTATTTAAAAGCTATTTAATTGGATGCATATCATAAATTCTTTAGCAGATGGGGATTGTGAGGCCCAGAGAGGGTGCTGTGAAGTCTTGATCTGCGAGATTTTGTTAGGGTCCCGGGAGTATAGTCCTGGCTCCTTGTCCTTGCATTAGGGTACCTAAGCAGGAGGCGAGGAAGAGAAGCGACCCTGTATTTTTCTTTCTCTTTAGTGAGGCATCTTGTTTATTTTGCAGGGAGTCCCTTTTCCTCTTTTGGAAAAACAAACAGACGAAATTCTTCCTTCATTCATGCTTTTAACCCCTGCTGAGGGTTCCAGAGGAGGTTCTTAGAAGCATTTCTCTCCTGCAGAGCCCTGTTCCAGGATGCAAATGAAGGTTACTGTGCTCCTCTGAGAGTCAGAAAGAGTCAGTTTTATTGAGAGGGGGTTTGAAATAGACTTCAAGTCATTTTTTTAAAATACATAATTGAAATCCCATTGGTGTGCATAAAAGCAGTTAAATCACTTGTGAAACCAAAAAAGTATCAATAAGCTAAACACAAACGAGAGGGGAGGACATGAAAATGGAAAAAAAAAATTTTGCTCTCAAAGAAAATATTTTATCCCACATGATCCATACTATTATGTTAATGGTATTTATCAGTTATATGTTCATACTTACCCACGTGAGTGAAATATGGGTTTTAAAAGTAAGAAAACTTTGGAATTATTTTACTCTGAGGAAGCCGATGGGAACCCTTCCAGATTTCACATTTGTTTCTATTGACCAAAAGTCTTCTGACTTGGGAAAATATTTTTATTTCCCCCCCCCCCATTTTAAAATGTCCTACCAAGACCTGTATTAAGATGGGAAACATTTTCTGAGTCCCAAAGGAGTCTCCCATTTGCCCGAAAGAGATAGCTGAACTGTGTGGAGACAGGCCGCTGGAGAAGATGATCTCTTGGAATAATTTTTTCAAACATCGTGTGCAGACTTTCTTCATTCACCATAGCAGATGCCATATGATAGATAAAATCTGGAAGAGCATTATATTATTTTTCTTTTATATACATTATGTAGATAAAGTATATGACAAAAACTGTCACCTTTAAGATCACAGCTATGTAGTGTCTAGCATATTTATGTTTTTCTAAACTTTTCTTTTTTTTTCTTTTTAATTGAATGGTAACTACGTACATTAATGCACTTCTGGGGTACAGTGTGGGGTTTTCACACACAATCCGAAACACTTCCATCAAACTGGTTAACATAGCCTTCATGTCATTTTTCTAAAGTTTTCTTAACGTTTACTTCCAGAATTAGACTCAGAAGCAACAGAGGTCACTGCTTTGGCTTAAGATCAGTTGTTATTCTCTGAGGAAATACATTAACTAAAAGGAAAGAGGGGAAAGGCCAGATTCTTGAAATATGAATTTTGCCTTATTTTTACTAATGTTCGCATAATAATAATAACTTAAAACACATTAAGTAGGAAAACTAGTCTGAGTGCAGTGGCTTATGCCTATAATCCTAGCACTAGGGAGGCTGAGGTGGGAGGATCGCTTGAGGCCAGGAGTTTGAGACCAGCTGGAGCAAGAGTGAGATCCCGTCACTACAAAATATAGAAAAATTGGTCTGTGTGGTGGCATACTCCTATACTCTCAGCTACTTGGGAGGCTGAGACAAGAGGATTGTTTGAGCCCAGAAGTTTGAGGCTGCAGTGAGCTATGATGATGACACTATATTCAGACATCCTGTCTCAAAAAAGAAAAGAGAGAGAGAGAGAAAGAAAAAAGAAAAGAAAAACTACAGTAATTCTGTCTAGTGAGACTATCTTCTGACATACTAGTAAGAATTCACATGTGAACCGTGAAGTGAAACTATAAGCCAGTTTCATTATAAAGGTAGCTGGTGCCTGCTCAGGAGTACTTCTTGCAGTGAAACAGGACTTTCCTTTTTGGAAAAACACTTGGAAAATACTATGGACCTTTGTCCTAGAATTGAGGACGAGATTGCTTCTGGCCTTAACCTTTTGGATGGAGATGGTATTCTGAATGCATGAAATAAGAAGAGCAGTGTGCTAAGAGTAGTGGGTAGCACCTGTGTTCCACGCACACACTAGATACTCATTAAAAGTTTGAAGAATGCAGGTTAGAGAACGCTATTAGTTGTTTGGGGTCACAAGGATCATGTGCAGAGCCATTAGGGACACTCCAAATGCAATCCATTAATTCTATTAGATGGGAATTTCTTTCTTTCTTCTTTCCATAATGATTTTTATCTTTTTTTTTTTTTTGAGACAGTCTCACTATATATTGTCCTTGGTGTCACAGATCACAGCAACCTCAAACTCTTGGGCTTAAGCGATTCTCTTGCCTCAGCTTCCAAGTAGCTGGGACTACAGGTGCCCGCCACAATGCCTGGTTATTATTTTGTTGTTGTTGTTGTTGTAGTTGTTGTTTGGCAGGCCCGGGTTGGGTTTGAACCCGCCAGCCCTGGTGTATGTAGCCGGCACCCTAGCCCCTGAGCTACAGGTGCTGAGCCTTCATAACTATTTCTTGATGCCTCTCAAGTGTCCAGATCTGTCCTTGAGGCTGGGAATATAATTATGTACATTCCAGGCATTGGAGCTTGGGGCACTGACTTATAAAACATGGTGAGAAGAAATAAAACCAAACCAAACCATACACTGGTCACTAACTTCAAGTAGTGCAAATCTTCCTGGCTCTGGCCCTGTCTGCATTGGAGTTAGGACTCATCTGAAATGGGAAGCAACAAAGAGGACCTCTTTGGGAGCTCCTGCCCTCATGCCCTGGCACTACAGGGCTGAATGGTCAACCTTCATCACCTGAAGCTCTCAATTAACAAATAGGAATGGAAAGAGGGCCACGGCACTGGAATAAAAAACCTGTCAGGATAATAAATAGGTTCCTATACCTCCTGTTGGAAAGTGATTGTTTAGGGGTATTAGGCTTTAGTTGTACTTGGCACTGTCTGTATCAGAATAACTGGACCATTAGAAGCAACTAGATTTTCTTGAGAACAGTGGACTTATGGCTGGTTCTGTAGTACAGTGATCATCACACAGTTCTCCTGTCTTCCTCCCTTCCCCTTCTCCCACCCTTTATCACCACCTTCTTCCAATTTTTGTCTTATATAATTGTGTAAAAAACAGAGTCTGGTATCTGCCTTTTCATTAAGGTTAAGTCCACCTCATCTTCCAATATTAGAAACTTCCATTTCTTTTGGGGGGTCTGTAAAAAGGGTCCCATGTTCCTCTAATTTTCTGTGTTAAAGTAGTGATGATTCACTTTTGATGTGTTAAGGTTTCTCCACCGTGAAGCTGGAGGAGCCAAAGTCTGGCTTCATCTCTGGCCTGTGGTCCTGATGCAGGCATGCCCTTTGAGCACCGTACTATGGGCAGAAGTCCCCGCCCAAGAGACTGCTTGACTTCAAGCATCAGATTTAATTTATTTTTTATTTTTTTATTTTTGTTTAATTTAATTTTATTTTTGAGACCACATCTCACTTTGTTGCCCTCGGTAGGGGGCCATGGCATCATAGCTCACAGCAACCTCAACTCTCGGGCTCAAACGATTCTCTTTTCTCAGCCTCCTGAGTAGCTGGTACTACAGGTACATGCCACAATGTCCAGCTATTTTTTTTAGAGACAGGGTCTCACTCTGGCTCAGGCTGATCTTGAACTCCTGAGCTCAAGCAATCCACCCACCTCGGCTTCCCAAAGGGCCAGGATTACAGGCACGAGCCACTGCACCCAGCCTAAACATCAGATTTTAAATGTCTGGGCTGTTGAATTAGAATTCACGCTTAGGATTCCAATGGCTGGATGTGATTGCACACCCAGCATTGAACCTATTTTGCAAGTGGATCCATTGCATTGTTGTCATGTGTGAGCCATTGTTATGTTTCCTATTAACCAGTGTGACCAGATCCTGAAGAACAGGGTATGATTTGGAGCCAATCCCGCAGCACTTAGGGATGGTTTATGGCTTATTACTCCTCTGGGCAGGACCAAGCAGAGTTGGATGACAGTGGGAAAGCCAGGAAGCTACCGGAGCAATGCCAGGTGGCCCCACTCCCTGCCAGGCAGGTGGAAGGAATGCTCGGAGAGCCACTGAAGGGCAGCTCCAGGCCACCCACACGGGTGTGGCATGACCCGGAACACCAAGAGCAGTTAGAAGGGTGGTGGCTCTTGCAGAAGAATGTGTCTGGTAGTCTGTAAATTAAGAACCCAGACAGAATGGCAGGTGTTACAATCAAAAACTGTGGCCCTAATTAAACAAAAACCTTTACAGAATGAACACGTGAAAAAAGGCCCTTCCACACACACTGCTAAAGTGTCCCCTAGAATATAACACCTATACTCTCTGAAGAGGTTTAAAATTAATTTTAATATTGCACCAAATATTGACTGTGATTACCTTTGAATTGAATATTCCTCTCATTTCTTAAATTCCAGGGTTACATGGTGTATTCACTGTCCATTGCTGAAGTTAAAAAAAATCCTAGCTTAAAACAACAAGCTCATCTTACACAGTTTTTGAGGGTGGGGAATCAAGGAGTGGCTTCTCTGAAAGCCTTTGTCTCACCATCTCTTGTGAGGCTGCAGTGGAGCCCCAGATGGTAGCACAGTCATCTGAAGGTTTGACCCAATGCTTCTGAGATGGCTCACCTACACAGCTGTGGACAGGAGGTCGCTGTTCCTCACCAGGGGGGCTTCTCCTCACAACATGGCGTCTGGCTTTTCCCAGAGCAAGTGACTCAAGAATGGGCCACAAACCACAATGCCTTTTATCATTAATCACAAAGACATCCACCATCACTTCTGCCGTATTTTAAAAGTGAGTTGTTACATGAGCCCACGCTCAACAGGTGGGTGAGAATCAGGTTCTACCTTTTGGAGAATAAACTATTAAAGAATTTATAGATATATTTTAACCCCTCCACAGATAGCGTTCATCTAAGATGACAAGGAATCTGGTTTTGTCAGCACTGGCTACGAGATTTGCGAGATCCACTGCAGAATAAAGGTGCAGATCCCTTGTTTAAGCATTTCAGGACAGTGACAAGTGTAGGGCCTTGTAGACTTTGGGTCTCATGCTATTCCGCAGGTCCTATACCCACGAACCCAGCCCTAGCTATAGAGGTTAAGAACATTGGCTTTGAAATGAAGAGTTTGAATCCCAGGTCTACCACCTGGGACACAAACTCTGAATAATAGTGCAAATAATTATGGTGTAGCTCTTGGGAAAAATTACTTAATCTATCTGAACCTCAGTTTCCATTTCTCTAAAATGGGCAGGATTAATTTACCAGGCACTTAGGACTTTTGTGAACATTAAATGGGAAATCAGTATTCTGTCTGGCTTATTGTTGTAGCATCTGATACCTTATCAATATTATAAGGATTACCTTTTTAGAGAGCTTTAATTTTGGAGAAGAGAAGAATGTGTTGATACCTCAGGTTGGTGATTAGCTGATAATCATAAACTCCTCACAGTGGGACTAGCATTTCATGCTCTTTGCAGTACTAACATCTCTTTTGCTAGGCACGGATTCATAGGAGTTGGAAAAATATGGCTCATAAGCTACAACAAGAAGGACTAAGAAGATGTATTTCAGCAATGGATATTTTCAGCATTCTGAAAGGTGGACCAATGCTGCTATTTTCAGAAAATCCATATAAAAGATCGATGTTGGATTGGTTGTTTTAATACCAGGCATTTGTCGGCACTTTAGAAATGGTTGCCATGAACTACTTTCTATTAATAACTCAGTTGATGAGGCTGAATATTAAACAGGAAATTTCCCATAGCAATTCTTTTTGGGTGGCTCGTATAACAAAGGCTAAACTATTTCTGGATGAGGTTTTCCTACTGGCAAAATGATTTTATAAAACATAGCTTCAGACAGGCTTGCTACTTCCTTTCTTATGCAAATGGACACAGGCCTGCGAAGACAGCAAGGACCTCATGCAGTCTGTGCCAACTCCCAGGCCGCAGGTCAGGTGTGCCAGGTTCCTGCTCCAGTCCTCCCACTTTGGAATCTGTTTCAATCCAAACAAATGGCCTTCAAAACCCTCATCAACTGTTTCCATATGGGCTTCCTTTTGCTAATCAAAGTACATTGTTGAGCCAAGACATCTTTGCTTATCTGACAAAATCCCGTGTGCCAGTCTGTGGGGTGGCGAACGCAGAGCCTGGGAAGTGTAGCACAAGGCTTTGAATTATTACCAACCCGTACCTGAGAGAGTTGACACAGGTTCCAGAGCTGCCTCCCCTTCCGCTTCTGAAAAGATGATCTCATCGCAGACTTGAGTGACAGAGGCAGGCAGAAGCCGCTGGTGCTTTATCTGGATGAGCAGCTACAGAGGAAACATGAAGAAAAATAGTAAGAGCTGGTTCTTTTCACAAACACATTAACACCACAAAATAAGTAAGTCAAATCTAAATCTGAATGCGCTGGTTTTTTCTCCCTAACTCTAGGCGGCGTTGTGTTCTTAGCAATAGTCTTCTATGTCTCAAAGAACGTCTTTATTTATTCCCCAACCCAAAATTAGTTCCTTAATTTGAAACAGCCATAAACAAACATTACTAAAGCAATCCCTTGGGCCCTCTGCTCCCACACCCTATCCCCCTACACACATTTTTTCTGCTGCTTTGTTTGTTCCCAGTTCTTTTTTTCTTTTGTGCTCAATACAAGGGCCTGCAGAGGTTTGGCTTTCTGAAATCCCTTCCTAAGGTTCTTGAAAGATATTTAAGTTCCGTTTTGACAGGAGAGAATTAAATTCACCTTGATTTCAATCAGTTATGAATTAGCTCTAAACAAACTTCACTAACATCAAAGTTCAGACTTTAGCTCTCTGTGGGTTACTAAAGTCACTTGCCGCTCCGTAATTCTCTCCTTGGCCCGCCCTCGCCTGGGCCTAGTCTAGCCAGCCTCCGCCTCCTACCCTGGGTACGACTGATGCCCCTGGTCGGAACAGCTGTCCTTGCAGACTCAGAAAGCGATTCCCTGGTCCCTCTTCGCCGCACCCCCACAGTCTTTCTCTCCTCTTACTTCTTGATTTTCCCTTCCCTGCCTTTCTTCATTTTGCCTCTCTTGCCCACGCTAAATCAACAAAGAATTCCATAGCCATTTGGCTTTCCTCTTAAACTCATCTCAACACAATCTTCCTAACGGGAATGTGCTGGTCATTCTCCTGGGTGCTCTGGCCTTT
The DNA here is from genome assembly GCF_000181295.1 of Otolemur garnettii. NCBI lineage: Eukaryota > Metazoa > Chordata > Mammalia > Primates > Galagidae > Otolemur > Otolemur garnettii. Next base: position 891,501 of record NW_003852617.1, read on the forward strand.
CCCCTGCTCTGCTCTGTATCACAGGGGACTCATTTGCCGGCTTCCTTGCCCTTTGGCTTCCGCATAGGCTGAGCCAATGGAAGGCACAGCAGAAGAGTGAGGGTGAGAGAAGGGAAGAAGCCAGGGAATTTCACCTCCTCTCTTTCTGTTTTCAGAGGTTTCTCTAGCAGTGTCAGCTTCTCCTCCATGACCCGAGCTGCTATGGAGCAGCCCCTTTCTCTGCTGTCTCAGCATCTTCCAGGAACCCCTCACTGTGCTTCTGACATTTCTTGGATGATCCTATCTTCCGAGCTCTGGTAACACTGTCTTCTCCCTGAGTTCCCCCAACCCTGGGGGTGTTAGTGGCTTCTGACTATCCCACCATTCCTGCTGCACACCTTGGTTCTAGTTCTGCCATTACAGTATAACAAGTTCCTGTATTAAACACTTGTACTGATTGTTATTTTCTTAATTGGACTCTGACTACAATAGTGGGCTCAAAATTATAATAACAGTAACAACAACTCAGATTAACATTTCTCTAGAATAAAATGCTGCCATGCATTACCTTATCCTGTGCTCCTTTGGGGTACTTATACACACGGTAAACCACAAAAACAAACAGCTGTCAAAACTCAACATTAAGCCAGGTGCAGTGACTTGTGCTTGTATACTCTGGGAGGCTAAAGTGGGAGGATTGCTTGAGCTCAGGAATTCTCGACCAGCCTGAGCAGGAGCAAGACCCTATCTCTACCAAAAACAGAAAAACTAGTCAGGCATCATGATAGGAGCCTGTAGTCCCAGCTACTTGGGAGGCTGAGGCAGGAGGATCAGTTGAACCGGAAGTTTGAGGTTTCTGTGAGCTTGACTGATGCCATGGCACTCTAGCCTGGGCAACAGATTGAGATTCTGTCTCATAAACCAACTAATCAACCAACCAACCCTCAATGTCAAAGGTAAGTCTGAGGTGCAGATCCCCTGGGAAACCCTAGGAAAACAGACAGAACATCTTTTCCTCTGTGCATCTGGGCATCTCCCAAACATGGAGTGAAGGATTTTCTGCCCTCCCCTCACTGAGGTGGCTTTATAGCAAAACGTGATGTGAGATTTGTGGGCTACTTGCCTTTCCATTCCCATCTGAGTGGACATGCCCCGTCGGCTTGCACCATTGCCTCAGTCTTCCAGTAGCATAGTTTTGATCATCACATGTTGAATAATCTTGAATCTCACAGTAACATATCCTCGCCTATTAATTGGGGAAATATTTGCTATCGAGCAGTGATGTGTAAGACTTTGTGAGTTGAAGGCCTTTTGAAAGAATCTGAGGAATGGTCAGAATCTTCTCCTGGGAGACATATGCGCAGGCTCCATGACGGTGAGTGAACATGAGGACTTCAACAGGACACTTTGACGTAGACCTTAGGTTGTCTGTCAATCCTAGAACCAGAGCCTTCCCCCTACCTTGTGTGGGCCTTGGTCATATATAATACTATTTTTTATTCATGGCCAGGATGCCCTGAGTGGTGCCTGTGTGTATAACTATAATTTTATAGCTAACTTATTTTCTTCCCATTTACTTCATTTTAAGTGATGAATTTAACTTCAAAACAGAAAACATCAGGCACTATTTGTCTGTCAGATACTTTGGACTCATCCGAAGGCAGATAGTTCCATGTTTTACTTATGTTAAAAGATTTCTCTATTGTGATATTAAAGGTTTCTATACATGAAACAGTAATTTCCTCCTGCTGTTTTGAGATATTCCTCTTTCTTATTGGCACCACATGAGATAAAATTCTGTGACTGGGGCAGAGATTTATGAAGTGTTATTGTCAAATAGATGTGTATGTTGCTTTCCTGTGATGAAAGACCCGTAACCCAAGACTTCCATTTGGGGATTGATTTGAGGCCTAGGGTAACAAGTAATCCGTAATAAGTCCCAGCAGATGCTGCCTATAGACTTCCTGCTAGTCCATGTGGGTTCCAGGAGATAATTCTGCTCATTCTTTTGGCCTTTGCTGTGGCTTGTCAGGGACAAGACTCATGTTCATAACTCTGAGAAGTGCTCAGCTGTGAAATAAGTACTGAAAAGATGAAAAGCAATTGATCTGGAGCCGTTGTGATCTTTCAATCCCATGTAAGCAAGAAATAAGTATTTAAAGTGGCCCAGTAAATCTTCTTTTTGAGCTTAAAAGTTCATAAATTAAAAACATCTATGGATTGAATCGAGCAGGAAGACTAGGAGAACCATATGTATTGGCTCTGAAGTAAAGACAGAAACCCTCATGGAACATTAATGATAAGCTGAGTGGGGTCAGCCTAGTGCATCTATTTCTACAGAAATTAGATTTCTTTAGCATCAAAGTGTGAGAGTATACAGCAGATGTCAATTCAAACATCGTTTAAAAATTAAAAATTGGCCTTATTTTAAAACATTGTGACTATTTGTTATAGTTTAAGTGTTTTTTTTTTTTGAAGAGAATATTATGTAAAAATTCTAGGAGCTTGCTATAAGAAGATGGAGTAATTTCTCAAACTGAGTGATAACAGCTAAGGAGGAGCCTTAAGTGAAGATACTAGAAAGACTTGGTATTCATTCATTCATTTGTGCATGATTGCAACAAGCATACTTGGGTGCCTGCTGTATTCTAGAATTTATGTTAAATATAGGCATAAAAAAATGAAGAGACATGATTCTGCCCTGAAGATGATCTCTGTGTACTGAAAGAATAATTTCACTGGTTATTTGATCAAGGTGTGATATAGGCCATGATAGAGGCACAGAGTGCTCTTTTCTTGTTTGGGGGGGGGGATCAGGAGACCCTTTGAGGAGGTAATGTTTTCCAGAGTGAATAAGAGTTGGCCAGGGGGAAAGGGAGGGAGAGGTAGGAGAGGCAGCGTATGTGAAGGCCATGGTGGAGAGTCCAGAGAGTTCAGGCACTGGAATGACTTGGTGTGAAAGCTCAGAGAGAGGAGCAGAGAGAGAGAGCCTAGATCCCAGGTGTGCCATGATGTGCCAGGCTAGCAATGGGCTATCCTGATGTCCAACTCAAGAAGCCAGGGGCAATGAGTATACAGAGAAGAACACGGATCTCTGAGGCATCAAGGAGGTATGATTCAGAAGATGACAGAGAGGGGGCTAGAAGGACATTTGCTTCCACATTGGATGAGGGGATGGATGGTGGTGTCATCACCACGATTAGGATAAAGGGCAAGGAATGGGGTTGTGACTGGATGGAGATGATGATTTCTCTTCTCCCGTCATGTTTGAGGCACCCATGAGTTTCTGTTGTGAACACACTGACTGTGAGGTAGATGTTCAGTAGACACTTGAGTACACGGAGTCTGAACTTAAGAGATATTAAAGTCGAAGCCTTGGGTATGGGTGAAATAGAGAGAAGGGTGAGAAATTCCTAAACTTAAAGGAACATGAATATTTAAACGGCAAGTGTTGCAAGAGCAAAATCAGGGAGGGTGAGAAATAGAAGCCAACAAAGCAGAGAGGTTCAAGAAGGAAGCAGGTGCCACACGGCAGGGCAGTCAATGGATGGCAGAGCCCAAAGCTGCCTTTAAGATGTGGCACCCGAAAGATCACCAAGGACCTTGGCAAGATTGGTCTTAATGCTGTCACAGGAGCAAAGAATTTGGGTGTGAAATAGAAGTGAAAGAACAGACAGAGATCATATACCATAGTAGGCTCCCCAAAACTTGACTGAGAGAGCTTTTAAAATCCAGGCTCCTTTTTCGATAAACATAAAAATTCAACTTTGTTAACTCAGAATTCTAATTAGATAGAGCCCCTGTCTGTCAGAGGATTAAAACTCAAACTTCTAAATATTTCCACCCACTAAGCCAATTTCTAAAAACTTTACTTAGTTATATCATAAAACAATTTTTTTTCCAAAAAAATATTTATAGTACAATGTAAAACATCATCCAGCCTCTGAGACTTTGGTATACTCACTCCATACTGAGGTTTCTAAGGTAGATATAGTTCACCTGGACATCCCAGCACAGCGAGGGGTGTGTGTGTGCCACACTGAATGGGAGCAAGATGGAACCACGTTGTTTACAAAGGCAACTAGCCTAGGAAACAGCTAGTTGGAAATTCAAAGTTTTCATATGTATTAGTTACAGCCACTATAATAAAAATACCATAACCTGGGGTTCTTAAGCAATAAATATTTATTTCTCACAGTCCTGAAGACTGTGAAGTCCAAGATCAAGTCTGGGGTGTGGCGAGGGCACATCTCCTTCTTACTGTATCCTCACTTGGTCTAGAGAGCACTGGTCTCTTTCTCTTACAAGGAAACTAATACCATCATGGGGGATCCACCTTCATGACCTCTTCTAGATCTAATTACCTCCCAAAGACTCCACCTCCCAATACCATCTTATTGAGGGTTAGGGTTTCAACATAAGAATTTTGGGGATACAAACATGCATTCCATAATGCCATATTATGTCCTCACGTGTATACATCAGACCAGCCCTTTTTGAAAACTCTCACAGATAACCTGCACCACATCCCTCAGCACATCTGTCAGCTCTACCTAAAATTGTGACTTTACTCTCTCTTGCATTAAGCGGGCTGATCACATTTGCCCAAGGATCTTGCATGCATTGCCTGTGGCATATTGTGTTTCTGTAGCTGTGAAGTGGCCATAATGACCAACTATGAAGCACACAACGGTAAGGTCTCCTGCACACTTCTACTCAAGACTCATAACTCCCACACTCTGCCCACTACTCTGGGCACATGACTTTGTGAAACAGAAAGAAGGGGCTCTTCTGGAAAAACTTGCAATAAAGAAATCCAAGGACCTTGCATTCAAAGCAAATGTTCTCCATGGTCCTCAGTACAAACCCTTCTTCAGCATGAGTTGGTTATTAGATTTGCCAGTTTCTAACATGTCCTGGTAGAAAAGATCACCAAGTACTGAAATATTCTGATGGAAAGGTATTAGATAAGTACTCAAGCAACATTTATTTATTAATTTTTTTCAGTAGGCCCAATTCAGAAAAACAACAACCAAATTTGTAAGCCACAAATGTTGACTAAGATGGAAAGGGCTTTATTATTATTATTCTAATTATAAAATAATACACATTTATTGTTACAAATACTTGGATGTAATTTGTATGAAAAAGAACTAAATATAGCTTAAAATCCCAAAGTCCATGGTGTAGGGGGGCACAGTTTAAAGGCAACTCAAGTTGTTTCTTTAATATTTTACTTTATTGACTAGTGAAACATTCATGAATATCTTTTTGGAACTGGGTTTTTTTTTTTTGAAACAGAGTCTCACTTTGTTGTCTTCAGTAGAGTGCTGTGATGTCATAGCTCACAGCAACGTCAAACTCTTGGGCTTAAGCAATCCTCTTGCCTCAGCCTCCTGAGTAGGTGGGACTATAGGTGCCTGCCACAGTGCCTGGCTATTTTTAGAAATAGGCCCAGGCTCTTGCTCAAACTGGTCTCAAACTCCTGAGCTCAAGCAATCCAACCTCCTTGGCCTCCTAGTGTGCTAGGATTCCAGGCGTGAGCTACCATGCTGGGCTGCTACTGGCTTTTTGGATATTTGATATTTAGATGTTTGAAAGGAGGACTATAAAGGCAGTTCTGTAATCTTTTACTCAGAATTGAAATCCTGGACTGTGCTGCAGCTCTTGGGCCCCAGGTTGCTCATCTCTGATCTAAAAACACTTGGAAGAGGCTGTGAAGGGTCAGATGGGCTGGTGAGGTCTTGGGATGCTAGGAGCAACATCAGCACCCTCATTGCCTGTGGGACTAGGGGGATGCCACAAAGGAAAAGGGAGTTATATGCAAGGTGTCAAAGACCTGAAGCTAAACCTTACCTTCTGGGAGGTCACAGACCCTGACTTCCATGTTCACCATCTCATCCTAGGAGCAGGGCTAGCCCGGTACTGATAGACACTCAGTAAATATTTCTTGATGCAGGACAAAATTCATCTACTTCACTCTTTGGCCCCGAAGAGGTGACACCTTGTCATAAGCCACTAGAATGGAGGGAGTCTGTGATATGTCTGATAATCAAGAACAATTACATTACCAAAGTTATTTAATGGGGCCAAAAGTTGTTTGCCAAGAAGCTCACATGCTAGGAAACAAAGATTCTTTTTCTCCTACCCAGGTTAGGTCTGTGTGGTGGTAGTTGCTTTAGGCTGATAAAGATTCATAAAGAAAACTATACAGTTATAAACATGATTTTCCATTTAATGAAACTGTGGACTTGTAGAAACATGCAGGTTTTTGAAGGGACTCCTGAAGGAATAGATAGGAGTTTTTAGGAGACTTTACCATAGAACCTTTTTTTATCGCAATTTATAGACCCAGTGGCCATAAGAGGAAAACATTTGAGGTTCATGAGCTGTGTCAAAGTTGTCTCAGGTCTAGACTCAAGATTTGTGGGAACTTCGTAGAGTTCTCAATCACCGAGGGGTGGTAGGGGTGGATGAGCTGGGGCCTGATGAGAGGGCCCCTGAGAGCCTAAGATAAGCTGTTGTTCCTTTCTCTTGTGTTATTGGTGAAAGTACATGTAGTAAGAATAAGATGGAGTCATTTGGGCTAAGGCTAACGTGACACAGCTGATTGGCTTGCTTTAGGTTGTACGTGACCTTCACCTTATGTATCCCATTCCTGCTGTTTTGTAAATTCAGCTTTAACCTGAAAATGTATATCTTGAGTAGTTTAGGACAATTGATTTATGAAATTAACTTTTAAATTGAAATGTTGTTTTGGGTCATGGGTAATGCTGATTATTATTTATTATGGGTCATGGGTTATGCCAATTATTATTAAGTTAAAGATTTACATAATTTTTACTTTAAACTTTTATATATAAAACTGTGACTTAAGAAATGGAAGAACAGAACAGTCTTCAGAAGGCTACTCTCACTGGTCTCCAGAATCCCGACCTTCTGACAAAGTTTGGTGGACCTATCCCTGTCTCTGTATATTGGCTGATAGCAATATCAGCCTGACCCTCTTTGTCCGGTAACACAGGCATGAATGGGTTTCAGGAGAAACACCCACAGTACAGCACAGTGTTTAATGGGAAAGTGTTTAATTATACATCTTTCTGGTAAAATCATGCTTGTTTTAGGGAGTCGGATTGCTTAACAATGCCCTGGCCCACATGATCTGATTCTTCCTCCATAGGAAGTGGCTGTGCTTTAGTGCTAATTCTCTTCAAAGATTTTTTTCATCTTTATTCAATGTTTGAGAAGATCACTTCTGCCAAGATCTACTTTTGTTTTACCTTGTTCTCTGGGAAGTCCTTACAATTGCTCTGAGATCCATCTGCAAATCTTGACTGAGCTTATGGACCAATTCAATTTACCTAACGTAATGATCACTTATGAAATTAGTTCATCAATTTAACACTATGTATTGAGTGTCTTGTATGTTCCTTGGCTCTGGGGACACAACAGTGAACCACACAGGCAAAAAAAGTCCACTCTGTTGGAGTTTCTCATCTTGTACGGATGTCAAGATTGGGAAAGCAACTGAAATGATGAGTGAACTTGCAACTAACCCTTGCTTCATTTTTCCAAGTTAAATTTTGATTTGTTAATGGTCCCTAAGCCTGGATGATAAGTCATCCTGGTCATTCATAAGTTAAGATATTTTTGAGTCACACAGTTATCTTCCTCTATCAGCATTTTCATATGCCAACACCTATGATGAACATATGCACCAGATCAAAATAAATGGACATTTAGTTTTAGGGACTGAAGCAGAAACAGAATATTACACCGTATCTGTTTGCTAAATCCCTCTTCATTTGATATAGACAGCAAATGTTTATTTCCTTTGCCATAACATTTGCTTTTCCTCCCAGCGCTCCTCAGATCTCCTCAGCAACAAGATGACAGCTTCTCAGTTGTCATTAGAAAAATGAAAATGATTTTTTAAAAAGATTGGAAAAAAGTGTAGTCATTTTTCAGATTGATTTATTGTTTCCCAGCAAGTTGTTGCCATAATAGTACTAACTTGCTACAGTTCGAAAGGAAATAAAAGAGACAATTATTTTACTGGTTGAAATGACAAAATGCTAAATTATAACATCAGGGGAAAATTTCATGCAATTTAAATTTCCTGGCAATGGGGCTATAATTTATTTGAGGTTCACAACTGTAGACAAATGCATTTTGTGGAGGAAAAAAATACGCTTTGAGCCTCACTGCCCAATTTTAGTGCTCAAATTACATTGTTGTATTTTTATAAGGAATCTAGTTTTTGATTTTCAAATAGTCTATTACAGTACCTCCAAGAAACTCTATTTTGTGAGCTTTCTAATTCTTTTCTTTTAAGCCTTAAAAACATTTAGTGAATTTTCCTGCCTGGGAGAAATTTCACCAGTCTCTTTTATAGTCTTGTTTTTATTTATTTATAGCTTTTTAAATATAGAAGTAATAGTTGTGTTTTTACCAAGTCCTGGACACTGACAATGTTATAGAATTTTTTTTTAATAAAGTCTAATCTGAATTTCAAATAACATTTTAAACATTAAGCACTTATTTTAAAAACACTTTTTATTAAAAACTATTTTCTTTTGTAATAAAACCATATAAGAAATAGCTAGATCAGTGCTTATTGCATTTGGAACACTATTCTAAAGCAGGGATTGTTAACCCTTGTGCTGTGGCACACCCTGGTGTGCTGCCAGAGGAGCTTAGGTATGCCATGAAAATTTTTAAAGATCATTAATTAAACTATTTTTGAAAGAAGTGCAAAGAACAGTAAGGATATTCTATTTATTTTATTTTTTTGATCAACATAATTTAAGTGTGATGCAGAAGTTTAACTACAGGTTCAAGTGTGCTGTGAGATAAAGAAAAAAAAAAAGGGTGAAAACACTGTACTAAAGAAATAAGGACTCCGTGCCTATAGCACAGTGATTACGGTGGCAGCCACATGCACCAAGACTGGTGGGTTTGAACCCGGCCCGGGCCAGCTAAATGACAACAATAGCAAGAACAACAAAAAATGGCTGGTGCTGTGGCTGGCGCCTGTAGTCCCAGCTACTTGGGAGGCTGAGGCAAGAGACTTGCTTAAGCCTAAGAGTTTGAGGTTGCTGTGAGCTGTGACGCAACGGCATTCTACTGAGGGTGACAGCTTGAGGCTCTGTCTCAAAAAACAAAAAAAAAAAAAGGAAGAAATAAGGGAGTAAGTTGACTCTTTTTTTTTTTTAATTAAATCATAACTGTGTACATTAATGTAATCATGGGGTACAGTGTGGTGTTTTCATATACATTTTGAAATAGTCTCATCAAACCGGTTAATGTAGCCTTCGTGACATTTTCTCAGTTATTGAGTTAAGACATTCATACTCTGCTTTTAGAAAGATTCACTTATACCCTTGTAAGATAAACCAGTAAGTTGACTCTTGAACAACTGGAGGGTTAGGTGTGCTGACTCCTCACACAGGTGAAAATCCCCATATAACTTCTGATTCTTCCAAAACTTAACTACTAAGTTTTGTATGTAGTATGTGCTGTATACTGTATTCTTACCAAAAAGTAAGGTAGAGAAAGGAAAATGTTATTAAGAGAGTCATAAGGAAGAGGAAATGAACTTCCTTTTAATTAAGTGGAAGTGGGTCATCGTGAAGGTCTTCTTCAGTTGAGTAGGCTGAGGAGGAGGAAGGAAAGGGGTTGGTCCTGCTGTCTCAAAAGTGGCAAAGGTGGAGGTACACTTGTCTGCCTCAGTTTCATCATCTTTAAAAAGGGATTATAATGACAGTTTACTTCACTGGGCGGTTGTGAGGGTTAAATGAGTTACCACACGTGCAGAGCATTTAGAATACTTTTTAGGACAGTCAGCTAAGACTGTTCTTACTGCCATTGACTGGTGTTTTCAAACTAACTGACCAGTTATATCTAGAAGCTCACAATCTAGCTGGAAAGCTCAAACATCTATAAGAGGATAAGTAAAAAGATTTTATAACCTGGGGTAAATTAATGGCACTGAGAGGATGTGGCATCAAGGTGCTACCATTATAAAGCAAGCAGAATCTAATTCAAGATAATGCTTGAGAATGGTGAGAACTGTAGTTAGTCTTCAAGGATTAAATAGATGAAAACAAAATATGTGGGTAGAAATCAAATAGCTGGGTGGGTAGATGAGAGAAAATACATCAAAAATAGACTCAGAATTTTAAAGATTAAGGGTCTTTAATACATTCAACATGGTTTAAAATGCCTAAGCACAAAGTGTGTGGGCTTCTGGCCAAAACTGTAAAGCTAGCTGAAGACAGCGAATGAGAAAATCTAAAACTATGACCTCCTGACCACTTCTGTGTTTGCTTTGCCAGAATGTGGTAGCAGGTGGTTATGTGGGCTTTCGTCAGTCTTCCCAATGGTGAGCTCTTTTTAATATATTTTTTAAACTGCTCAGGTAAAAAGAACTAAAAAAAAAATCATACATGCTTAATGTTAATTCTCTTCCTGCAGCACACACAGACACAGACATGCTTTTATTTCTCTATTTTCCACAAGGATGGCAAGATTTCACTTGTCTTAATTTCAGTCTTTGCATGTTTTCATTGCTGTAAAGCTCACTTCTTATATTCTTTTATTGTACTCTTCTAATTTGCTAATTTATGGTTTTCACTCTAAAATCTTAATAATAGTTTCCTGCTTCTTGGTATATTCTATTTTCTCCAAATAGACTGAAGAGAAAGTACAACATGCCTTTGTAGCTGATGGATTTATTATCTGTTTTTGATAATTGTGAAAACAACTTTACTCTGCTTTTGTGACTCAAAAGTTGTTGATTGACTTTTGAAAAGAATGGCCAGGAAGGTAAAGTATTTTTTATGTTTTTTTTTGGCTGGGGGCTGGGTTTGAACCCACCACCTCCGGTATATGGGGCCAGCACCTTTGAGCCATAGGTGCTACCCAAAGGTAAAGTATTTTAAAACGTCATGGTATGTCTTCAGAAGTTTGGATTTTGATATTTGTGAAAACTAAGTTCATGGTATTTTAAAAAGAGAAACATACCTTTTCTCTAGAAACATTTTTAGTTTTCTAATATCTTCTTGGTTTATTAGGATAAGTTCAATAGTTTTTAACATTTTCCATTTTGAACTTGCTGAAGAATAGGAAAAAAGACACAACTGTCTCCCACTATGCTGGATCCTTTTAGAGGCAGAACTCTTCTGACGTAACTAAGTTCCCTGTTCCTTTCTTGAGGCAGGAGTTGCAACGCAGCAGCTCTCTCCATAGTTTCACTCAGCACATACTTGTCCCAAACCTTCCTTTTACTAAAACTTGGCCATCTTCCAAGATCGAAAAGTTGTAGAATTCTCCTACTCTTCAAACCATTTGTTAGTATTTTATATTTATGAACCTTCCATCTGTATTTCTGCTATTTTTGAAAAGCTGGAATGGACAGTAGGGGTCAGAGGCTCTGTTACTGCCAAACTGCTAGATGCAGTCACTTTGGAACCTAAAATCAGGCAGGCCAAATGGAGTGAGTTCAGCACACAGCACCAGGTAGCAGGTCGCATGTTATCTGCTGTGAAGGCTGGAGTCTCCAGGGTTTTCGTTAGGCTAGATTGTCAAAGTCTAAGGCAGTGGTCCCCAACCTTCTTGGCACCAGGGAAGTTTCATGGAAGACAATTTTCCACGGTTGGGAAGTGGGATTAATGGAGTGGGATGGGACAGGGTTGGCACTCAGGCAGTGACACACATCCTAAAAGGCAACGGACCAGTTCCAGTCCGTGGCCTGGGGGCTGGGATGGCAGTTCTGCCTGATAATTTGTGTTGAACACGGTAGAGTCAGACAGGCTGGGTTCAAACTCTAGGTCTTCTGTGTCTGTTACAATGTAACAACTATCCCAATGACGATCTATGACCATCTTTCATTACTGTTATCCTCAGGTGTGTCTGGGGCCTGACTTGGCTCAGCGAGATTTTCTTTCTAGGTTTCTCATGTAGTGTGGTCAGTCAGTCAGTGACTGGGCCTGACGTCATCTTGGAGGCTCACCAACTCACATGTCGGAGAGTAAGCTGAGCTGGTACCATCAGCCCAAACACCTGCAATCACTTCCCATACGGCCTCAGCTTCTTTCCAACATGGCAGCTGGGTTCCCAGGACCAGTGTCTTGAGACAGACCCAGGTGAAGGCTGTATTTCCTTTCATGATGTAGGTTCAGAAGTCACTTAATATCACTTCTGCTACATTCTATTTGCTACAATCAAGTCTCTAAATCTAGTCCATATTCAAGAGGAAGGCGGTTAGACTTCACTCCTTAATGAGAAGAGTGTCAAACAATTTGTGGACAGGTCTTCAAACCATTTATAAGCTGGAAGACCATTCTGTTTTTGGCTTTTCTGGTCTGTAAAACAAGGATAATGAGAATAGCTGACTCCACAGGTTTTTGTGAGAATTAAACAAGAAATGGTACACAGTACTCAATATGTGTTAGCTTAGCCCATCTGCAGATCTGAATGGATGCTGAGGTGATAGAATTATACCAGTATAATTCCAAGCAGAAACAGTTTGTGGAGGTCCCACCTTTCTAAACTCTAGTAGTGGCATTTGACAAATTCCAGTGCTGTGGTTCTTATCCCTGTAGGAACAGTTACTATATATGGTCTGAATTCTTTGGTTCACCTCATTTTAGTGACAGTTTCCGGATATAGGTCAGTTGATTTAAACCTGTCCCATTTATGGCAATTTATTTCAGTATAGGGTGAAGTAGTTAGAACCATGAGTAATAACTACTGTGTCCAAAGTGCTTTTAACACCCCAGCCAAGTAATCCTCACCTCACCCAGTGAGTAAGTTAGGATTAGTACAATTCTCTTCTCCCGGGTGAGGAAACCAGGACCTGGGTCAAGGGGCTTGTTCTAAATTTTCAATGAGGCAACGGACCCTGGAGAGAGAAGCCGGTGGTCCTGATTCTCTGGCACGTCAAACATGCCTAATATAGCCCATCATTATTACCCAATGCCAGTTAATAAACTATATTCAAATATGTGTGGGTATTTGACATGTCTTTGAATTATCTTTTCATTTATCTGTAACGTAAAGAATTGGCCAGTGAGTGCCTTAGCATAATGTGAGATTAAGTAGTTTAATACATACTAAAAACCTAAATGAAGACTCATTGCACCATTCAGGGTACCTTTTTTCTCTTTCAGTCAGATTTTGATATTCTTGGATCCAAACTTTTTCATCTAGGGGAGGAGGAAAATTGAGACTACTCCCACTCTTTCTCAGTATTTGTCCCCGGGCGGGCTCTGAGTTGTCAAACGCTTGTCTTATTTTATGTTAGTCAATCTGGGAGCAAAAAAAGTAGAAGTGCAGTGCGTTCCGGGGCTGTGGCAGACGCCTCTCCTTCCCTCTTCTTGCCTGTCCTCGTCCCCCCAGCCTGGTCCCGGGTGCGGAGGGTCGGGCGGCGGGACCTCCAGGCGCGGAGGCTGCAGCCGGCGTTCACCGGGTGGCGCTGTGCAGCCGGCACCGGCGGCCGGAGGTGAGTCGGCTCGGGAGGCGGTGGCTCCCGGTCCTGCCCGCGCGCGGAGAGGCGAATCCCAGGCTGCGAGGTCGCCGCCCCCGCCCCTCGGCCGGCCCCTCGGCCTGCGGGGAGAGGGGAGTGGCCGGGCGCCTCTTGCCGCAGCCGAGCACTCTGCAGCCGGTGCGCACTGGGGCCCCAGCCGCGGCGCGTGAAGGCGGTGCCGGAGCGCGGGGCGCACGATCGGCCGGCAGCCGCGGGACAGCATTCTCCGAGCATCCGCGGCCGGAGCCCGCAGCCTTAGGCTGGGCCCGCGTCCCTGAGCACCGCCAGAGACAAGAGGACGACGAGGAGGCGGAGTGGCGCCCGGCGAGGTAGCGCGAGCGCTTTCCCTCTGTCTCCTGCCTCTTCCTCCCCGTCCGGCTGCGGCCCTCGAGGCGCGACGAAGCGCACGCCTGCGCCTTTGTGCCCGCGGTCCCTGTGGCCCCGTCGCAGCGCACGGGCGCGGGTCTGCAGGGTCTGACGTCCCTCTTTAGGGCGAAGCGCTGCCAGAACCAGCGCACACCGCAGGTCGCGGAGGGTGGTAGTGACTCCTCAGTGGCTTAGGGGGCGGCAGGAGAGTAGAGCCTGTAAACTAAGTTGCTCTTACTTTGCCCCATGTCCCTCGTACCTGTGGGCAAAGTGAAATCCCAGTCTTTCTCGTGTTCACCCACACCCCCTCCATCCCTCCGGCCCACAGCTGTTTCCTGGCTGCTGGTTCTGTGGAAGGACATGGGGTGGCTTCCTCCGGGAAGGAAAGCGGTGGGAGAACAATGGGGAGTCCGGGGCGTGGGGTTCAGGTGCGGTGTGCCCCGGCGGCGGCGGAGGAGCCGGGCCCCGGACGCCGTGGGGCTCCCTGCGCGTGCAGCTTTGCTCTCCTCCTTTGTTCCGCCGCAGCGGAGGGGGCTGCCCTGGGTCTCGTTTCCTGCCCGGGATGGGATTGATTCACGGTCCCGGGGAGGGCAGGGGAAGGGGGCGGGGCTGGAATGGAAACCAGATTAGGAACGGGAGCCCTGGAGGGTGTTGGGGCCGGGAAGAGGATAGGGAGGGGGCGAGGAGAGTGCGCTGCTGAGTTAATTACAAACACAACATTTTGTCCCATGGCCCTGTGGGGTTCTGGACGTTATTTGTAGTGCTTTGTTCAGGCTGCGCCGAGCATTTACTGCTGCAACAAGTTGTGCTTCTGGAGTTCTAGGCACTCCCAGTGTTGGGGTGCTGAAAGCAAATCCTGTTAGTTACAATGGAAGACGGCTTAAAAAAAACGGGTTTTAAAAGATTTTGTTGTGAATCAAGGTATTTGTTTGTAGAAGTGTGTTTGTAGCTAGTGGATATTGGCTGGAATAGATAGAAGACAAATTTTACAAAATCAATTTTGACATAAAATAATTTTTTCCATTGTAATATAGTATAACCATTTTCCAGGAATGTTTGAGGGGGGCATACCACCAGAAAATTAGAAGCTGCTAAGTAAGTGAGTCAGGTTATGTAACACAATTGAAAACCCCTTTACAGTCTGTTCCAGAAAATACATCCCCCCCCCACCCCGTTTGGTTTTTGATCTGAGCAGCCATGGAGCCATGGCATTGGAGAGTCCTGGGCTTTCACTCTCCACCTGAGGATCATCTGGAATAAGAAAGAGAACCCTCTGCAGTGTGTTGAATGGGTTTTTTTTTTTTAAGCGAAGGTAGAATTAAATGTAATGTGTCAGGCATTTGTTAAGTGACCCTTTTCTAGATTGAAATCAAGAGTCCCAAAAGGATTGGCCAACCTTGGGAGAGAGCCATGGAGGATTGAATGATTTGTGTTTTTTGAATGGGGTATTCCAAGCAAAACTGTTTTGGGAGGAGACTGACATTTCCAGGCATTCATGGTTTGTGCCTATGGGACACTGGTGGAAGGATCCCAAAGTCAGAGGGAGGGTTAGAATTACTGTGGTGATAATTTAAGAGACATTTCCTTGTAGTAATCTGGCTGAAGACAGGGCTGGGAAGTGGCCCGGTGGTGCCTCTGACAAGCAAAGGGTCCACTGTGAAACCACTCCCTTGGCCAGTCACTTTAAGGTGAACCAGGTTTGAAAGCCTCTTAACCTTAGAAGGAGAATAGGAGTTTACTTTGGGGGGGGGCGGGGGGATGTGTTCTGCACATTGAGTGGTAAGGGAAAAGAGCTGAACAAGCTACTGCTGAGGGTTTGTCTTTTTCATGGGGGATGTGGTCAGATTTTCAGGCCAGCCTGAAAAACATTAGGACTTGTCCTCAGGAGCCATTAGGATCATGAAGTTGAAACGGGATGGTGTCCAACTGTCAAGCTGTTTGTCATTATAACTGACGCACTGCCTCGAAAGCATTGTGCCAGGGCAGCTAACAGAGGAAGACTTTTTGTCATTGTTGACTTACTGTTTTGTACTTTTCATTTATGTTGTGAAATGTTTTTTGAAATACAACACAACGGGATGCCTCCCAAGTGCTCCCAAGTCTATATGTTAACAAAATACAGAGCACTGTTACCAGAGGTGTGCATAGGGGAATCCTTAAAACACTACTGCCACTGGAGGTGTGGATTGTTGATAGAGGAATCCTTACATAGCTGGTCCCTGGCCTCTGCTGTCCCAGTGGATGCCTGACTGTATGTCAGAAGCTGGCAGAGCCTGCACCCCCTTCTCAGGATGAATCATCACTTTGTCAAGCCTGGAGTTAAAGACTAACTTTCCCTGATTGCTGCACAGTTATGCAAAGCAAGGAGGAGCATCTGACATCAGTGGGGGTGAGGTGGGTGGGTGGTGTTTGGCTAAGAAGGGATCCTCAGCCTGTAGCATCCATGTTTTTAGCATTTGTCCTTCTTTGAGTAAGATTCTCTTCTCTTCCACCTCCCCTCTACTATTTTCAATAGCTGAACATTTGGATTGTAATTAAATAGCCTAACAATAATTATAGGTATCATTGAATAAGTTTTTATTATGTGCCAGGAGTTTTACATACATTACTTTTTTCATCCTCACAACAACTTGATGATGTGGTCATCATCTCCATTTTACAGTTGAAACTGAGGCCTAGAGATGTTGGGTGCTTTGCTTCTTACACTGTACAGATGGTCCTAGACTTCTGGTGAGGTTATGTCTGATAAGTCCATCATTAAGTTGAAAATACTGTTCAGTCAAAAAATGCATTTAGGGCTGGGCAGGTGGCTAATACCTGTAATCTCAGCACTCTAGGAGGCTGAGGGGGATGGATTGCCTGACTTTAGGAGTTTGAGACCAGCCTGAGCTAGAGTGAGACCCTATCTCTAAAAAAATTGCTAGGTGTTATAGCTGGCACCTATAATCCCAGCTACTTGGGAGGTTGAGGCAGAAGGATCACTTAAGCCCAAGAATTTGAAGTTGCTTTGAGCTATGACACCAGGGCACTCTACCAAGGGTGATGAAGTGAGACTCTATCTCAAAAAAAAAAAAAAAATGCGTTTAGTACACTTAACCTACTACACGTGATAGCTTAACTTAGCCTACCTTAAAAGTGCTCAGAATCCTTAAATTAGACTACAGTTGGGAAAAATCATCTGGCAACACAGATGTGTTGTAAGGGGTGTAGAGTATGGGTTGTTTACCCTGGCAGATTGGGAGCTGGACGGGGGCTTGCTGGCCCTGCCCAGCCTTAAGAAAGATCATCTATACTGTGTATCATAGCTCCTGAAAAAGGTCAAAATTCTCAATTCTAAATATAGTCTCTACTAAATGCCTGTCGCTTTCTCATGATCATAAAGTCAAAAAAATCGTAGATCAAACCATCAATAAGTTGAGGACCATCTCTACTGGTGTAGTTAACTGGTAAGTAGTGATGATTTGAACTCTTAATTCCAAAGCCCATGCTTTTTCAGTATCACTGTGTACTATGATATCCGACAATTTGACTGTGT
Organism: Otolemur garnettii; assembly: GCF_000181295.1. Classification (NCBI taxonomy): domain Eukaryota; kingdom Metazoa; phylum Chordata; class Mammalia; order Primates; family Galagidae; genus Otolemur; species Otolemur garnettii. Next base: position 908,909 of record NW_003852617.1, read on the forward strand.
TGTTGATTTGCCCTTTACAGATTTCAAATCACTTTCACATGTGTTATTGTAATTGAGCCTTCCCAAAGCCACTCACTGCAAGATAGTTTTGGAAGGCCAGTTAGGGACTTCGCGACTCCTAAAACTGTACTGTTAAAAAGTTATGTCATGGCCTGTGTGAATAAGCTGTATGGAACTTTATTTTTAAAAAGTTAGGCTGCCAACATTTAAAAATAAGTTCTTTCTTTTCAAATGTTTAAAAGTGGTAAAATGGAGTAGATCTTCTATAGTATTCAAGTCTTTTATGTTTACTGAAATTCGCTTTAAGCCCTTTATATCTTACAGTCTTTAATAGAACCCTGCACTTTGCTTCTTAACTGAGACCCAATGCTGGAGTATCTTTTTAGGAGAGAAATAAGGGAGGAAGGAATGTGATTATAAAGAGGAAGTGGGACATCAGAATTGGAAACATACACAGCAGCAGGCCATAGATTTTCCCAGCACATGCCTTTTGTCCTGGCAGTAGCCTTTTACAGAAGACATTCTTCCTTAGGGAAGTGTCAAGGGTCCTTCTTTACAGTATCCTCTGAGATCATCAAATTTCTGAGCTCTGTGGGAACACACATTCCACATGATTTCTGTGCTCATCCCTTCCGCACAGGGGAAATGAACTAGTTTCGGCATCAACATGAAAAGGGAATCAAAGTGGTGTCTGTCCTTGAAGTGGCATGGAGAGTGGTGCTGGGCAGGAGGCCCCAGACCTGAGCCCAAGAGTGACCAGCGAGAGGAAGAGCAGAATGGAGTTTAACACTTGGCATCATGAATTGTTTGTGGATTCCTCAGAATGCTCCTGGGTGCATGGAAAAGTCAATATTAGTTTTTTTTTGTTCCTAAGATAAGAATACGAAGACCGAAAGTGCTGCCTTTATTTGTTTGTTTATTTGAAGCTAGGACACCATTTGGGGTCTTCAAGTTCTCTGGCATGGGCGGCAATAACTTTAACTACCTTACGCTATTAAATTCTCCTCCACTGGTTATGTTAGAGTTTACCTATGGAGGGGAGGCAGACACAAGTCTGCTGAGTTCCTGCAGGTGGGCACATTCCAGTTTGCCAGCTGAGAAGCACGGGGTGGGGGTGGGGGAAGAAGGGTGCTCAGCAGCATGGCACCTTTACAGCCTTTGGTAGGTTATTTTAGTTCTCAGTCCCTTCTTCGTTAGTTTGTATATTATTAAGTACACAGTTGATGCAAGGCAATGCATTAGTCATCTTTCAAAAGCAAGAAAGGAGGGAGGCTCTTATGGCTCAAGGAGTGGGGCGCTGGCTCCATATACTGCAGGTAGCAGGTTCAAACCCGGCCCCAGCCAAAAACTGCAAAAAGAAAAAAAAAAAGCAAGAAAGGAACTCCACTGTGCCTCTAAGGACAAGGACGATGTCACAGGAGGGCAAATGGGTGTGCTCCGAGAGTGGATGTTGTCGAGTTGAAGAAAATGACTATGACAACTGTGGTGACCAAGGCCAGCGCAACAAATGCTTCAGAGACAAAAGCTGAAAGCAAATAGGAGTAAGAGGATGGAAGGAAGACAAACACAGGTGCCATCTAGGAAGGATTCTGTTTTTAAACCCTGGGGCCCCAAACTGGTAGATAGAGTACCATTCCATAGACGGTTTGAATAACCTTGTCTGCACTGTCACAGGGCAAGTCCTGGTACCCTCCCTCCCACACATGCTGGTATCCCTGTCTCATCCTGTGTTCAACATGCCTGCAGTTCACCCCCACTAAGGCTGTTAATAGACTCTGGGTATATTTGCATTTTAAAAGGCTTTTGTGGACAAGAAATGCCAAGTCCCCAAAGAATGAATCATTCATATTGTGTTATATGGTATTCGTGCTCCCATTTATTAAGTATTGGGTGCTGGCTTTGCAAGCTGGCTCCTTTAATAGGTTATTTCATTGCATCTTCATTGCTCTCCTATAGTAGGAGATGTTTGTAAATGAGGGGATTGAATCAATAGCCCAAAGATCAAGCTCCAAAGATTGCTTGCTTTCTGGAACAATACAAAACCGCCCCAAAGTTTAGAGTACTCTGCAGCTTTGGGCCAGTACTTTGATGTTTGGGGGCCAGTTGTAAGGAGAAAGCGTTAGAGGGAGAGCCCACCTGAGAGTCTCCCCTTCCCTGACTTGTTACCTTGTCACCTGGCGTCAGGGTTCCTGTCAGGGCCCTTGGTTGGTCCAGCGCTGGGAGAGTTGGTTGAACTGTTTCTCAGTTTCTGCTCCTTTTCTCCCCTAGCCCAGCATCCTCCTCCTCTCCGGAGGAGGGAGAGTTAGTGAAATAAGATTCAGCCTGTCGCTGATCCAACTGAGCATCCAGTTGGTCCCTGGCTGCGCCTTTCTACTCAGGAATCAAATTGTCATCTGGGAGTCTGGTGTGTGTGGGGTTTGTCTGATCACTGCTCACCAGTCTACCTCTGAGCACTTTGTTGGTAGGCATCCAGTTGGAGCGAAGGGTCCTGGTGTATGTGGATGAAATGGTTTGAGGGCCAGGGCAGAGCTGGGGCTTAGAGGATAAGACACTGAACGAGGTGGGGAAGAAGAGAGTTTGTCTGGAATTTATAATCTTTCCAGATAGCCGCTGGCAAGTGAAAATTGACATTCTTTTTCTGCTTATCAGTAAACGTGATAAGCTTCTAAACATAACAGGTGCCTGTCTTTCCTTGATAACCCAGAGAGGCCTAAGGGGAGACCAAATCTCTGCCTTCCAGGGACCTTCAATCCAATCCTTCCTGGGCTCAGGATGCTTTAAAATGGCACAGGTGGCTTAATTTTGCTGTGGTATAATGAAAATACAATTCAGAATTGTACATTATAGGTCTTAAAACTTATTAAAGGAAAAGAATGCAGCATCCTTAAAGAGTTTTTAGAAAATTGAAAGGACAGTAGCTTGCATTATTAGTGACTGGTTTCGTTATAGTATGTGTTCTATAGTTAGTCATTTTCACTGGTTTCATGAAAGCATTTTCACACTGCAACCAAAAAAAAAAATCCCACAAAAGTACACAAAGAACCTTGATTGCAAGAATCTTGCTGGCCCCCACTTCAATTTTCCAGTGTACACCTTCTCTTGTCCCTTAGCGCTGCTTCATTTTAAATTCCATACTAGACCCCAAAGTTCTGTTAGCAGTATTCAGACTGCAGACATGCTCAGATCTTAGCTGATCTTTTTTTCCCTTGAAAGTGCTTTAGATAGAATTGTCACTGTTTCATTTATTATAGAGCTACAGCCTCAATGCTTTTAGGAAAAGCTGCTTTTTCATAAGCATTAGGCCTATGCCAATTGCACGGCTGGTTATTTTTTACAGTCCTATAGTCTCCTTAGTCAGACATAATAGGCAGACTGCAGGGTTTGATCTGTCCCTAATGTACTGAGCCATCTAGGAGGAAGTTCTCACCTGCCGGAAATCTCCAGGCACTTGAGATGCATTCATAAGAATACATGAACCGCCACATTGGGTCATATTCTGGGCTTACTTGGTTTGGTATTCTGTGACATTGGGGGAGGGAGGCAGAGTTGAGTCCTCCATGTCAGCTTTAGAAGGGTACAGGGATGTCTCTTGAATATCCATAATCATGTCAGCTCTTAAAAACCTCTCCTCTAAGCCGGGCATGGTGGCTCAGGCCTGTAATCCTAGCACTCTGGGAGGCTGAGGTGGGAGGATCTCCTGAGCTCAGGAGTTCGAGACCAGCCTGAGCAAGAGTGAGACCCAGTCTCTATCAAAAATAGAAAAATTAGCTGGTGTGGTTGCCAGCACCTGTAGTCTTGGCTACTTGAGAAGCTGAGGCAGGAAGCTTGTTTGAACATGGGAATTTGAGGTTGCTGTGAGCTAGGCTAATACCACAGTACTCTTCTAAACCTGGGCAACAGAGTGAGACTCAGCCTCAAAAAAACCCCTCCTTATATTTAAATTCATTTTGAAATATTTATTTTTATCCCATATTCTGTGCATTTCACACCTTCTTTAAAGATAGAACTTGATTATATTTGTATTTTGATTTTAAATCCTCAGTTTATGAAATGGTAGAATGTTATAATTGAAAGGGGCCTTAAAGGTCATCCCTATCACCACTTCATAGTACTTGAGACCTGCTCAGCTCATAGAACTAACAGGGGATAGATCTGGAAACTTGACCCCAAGTCTTTTAGCCTCTTAGTTTATTTTCTTCCTAGGGAAATACATCCCTGTGTCTCCAAATGCATGTAAATCTGAGCTTAGGACTCTTGCCTGAAAGTTGACCCCTTTAAAGTCCACTGTTTGTGCTCATAGAGTTATCATCTTGACTTTGTATTCCAGGAGCATCACCTGCTGCCCATTTTCTGTGACCTTTACATTCAACCAGTCAGTCACCATGTTCGGTTTATTGTTATCTCTTATTTTTGCCTTTTCTTTTTTGTTTTTGAGACCATTCTCTTGCCTTGAAATCTACGTAGATCACAGCAACTTCAAACTCCTGGGCTCAAGCTATCCTCCTGCCTCAGCCTCTCCAGTAGCTGGGACGACAGGCACCTGCCGTAACATCAGGCTAATTTTTCTAGTTTTAGTGCAGACAGGATCCCATCGTTGCTCAGGCTGGTCTCAAAGTCCTGAGGTCAAGGGATCCTCTGGCCTTGGCCTTTCAGAGTACTAGGATTATAGGTGATCTAACCATTATTTTTGCTCTTTTCTTCAAACCCTTAGCCCTCACTATGGTTCAGACCTTTAAAAGGCTAGGTTAGCATTACCTAATGTGGGTTGTTCTGTGAAAAGTTAGTAGGTTGGGAATAAAAACCGTCAAGTTAGTAGATGTTTGTAGATAGGTTTATCAGGTTTGCAGATAAGAAAACATGAAACCATAAAGACATCAATCAAGACGTTGGTATGAGAAAAGATTCCTTGGCCAAGTACATGTTGGAATTGCTGGATTGAACAGTGTTTTCAATAAATTTTCTTTTGCAGAATGATTTCTCATGGTCTTTATTTGTGGCTTGGTGCTGAGAATTTCCTGAGAGGGAGATACAGCCTTGATATATCCCAACCTGCATTATCATTGTGCCACTTTTTGAGGGATATCAATTTTGGATGACACTGCAGTCGTCACTTCATTTTACTAATTTTAGGTCTGTCACTGCCTGGCTTCCAAGGAGTGTGCATTCTGCGTGAGCTCTGCTTGGTTCCCTCTTAACTGTCTCCTGCTTCTTTATCTCCTTGTCCTCCTGCACCTCTCCTTTTCTCTGGAATCCCCTCTTCACCTGTCATGCGGACACTTCATCAGCTTTCCCCAGAATTTAGGATGTTTCACAGCTTAAGAAAGAGAGAATAATTGAAACACAGTAAAGTACTGGAAGTAACTTTGTATACCCCATAGTTAAATTGTTAGAGTTGATGCAAAATACCATTTTCTATATTTGTGTTAGTTGAAACATGACACACACATTCCATTTTTCTCCATCTCCCCACAGGTTACCTTGTGGGTGTATTCTCCAAGCTTGTTGCTTTTGTGTGTGTGTGTTTATATTTTATGTTATTGGAATTGCATTGCATTTGATGGAAATTTGAGGAGAATTGATGTCTTTATGGTTTCATGTCTTCTTATCTGCAAACCTGACAAACCTATCTATGTATTTAGGCTGTTTATGTCTTTCGTGAAATTTTATAATTTTATGTGAAAAACCAGGGTGTTTCATGGTTTTTGTGGTTGGTGTGAATGGGATTTTTCAGTATCTTTCTGGTTGGTATTGCTGGAGTACAAGAAAGGCATTGATTTTGTATCTATTAATGAATGGTTCTTGATTGATCAAGGTCACATCTAAATCTGTGTTTGCTGTGGGAGCCTATAGTCCAGCGGCTTTTCTAATAGAACATGAAATAAATTAGACAGTATTGGCAATGTCACAATTCACTTTAATTATAAAGTTGTATGTAATACTCCTAGAAGTTAAGAGAGGGGTGACTTTTAGTTATTTAATACATACATTCATTCATCAAATGTTTGGGTGCCTAGCATGTTCCAGACCTTGTAGTAGGTGCTGAAGTTGTCAAGAGGGAACAGAGCAGATGTAATTTCTGTTATCTTGGAGTGTGTGGGAAGAGAGATATACAGATAAATATGTATCGATGGCTTGGGGTAGATGCTGTGAAGGAAAAGGACAGGGACTGTGGGAAAAAGAAGATAAGGAGAGGGGAATTTAGATTGGGGTCCAGAGAGAGCCTGTTTGTCTGACAACGAAAAAGGCTCACAAGTGCTAAAGATGGGGTTCTTCTTTTAATGGTACATGGAATTTTAGTAATCAATGACTTCAATCAAGTTATTCTTAGTAGTAGTTAATAGTGTATAGATCATGACAAAATGAAATAGAGATGCTTATTTTTGTTCGGTTAGTATGTACCAGTCCACCGTGAAACTGCCTGAATTAGGAGAGAACTGCCTCTGTGATGAGGCTTGAACAGGGCCACAGCTGTGCCCTAACCCCCTTATACTGCTGTGGCCATGCTCTTTGAGTGTTGGTGTTTGCTAGACACATGGGTGTCATACTCAGCAGTTTCCTACTGGGCTCCACACTAATGGACTGGGTCA
>NW_003852617.1:915648-919419 GCF_000181295.1 Otolemur garnettii
GACCCTCTCCAAACACATACTGAGGGCTCAGACATAACGTGTGGGAGAAAGGTCGTGCTGGGATCCAGTCCGAGTTACACATACCTTACTCCCTTTACAATTGCCATCTGCTGTTTTTGGTCATGCAGGCTTTGCACCTGTGGGACAAGCCTGTGTGAGCCCTGCAGTGAGGGGAGTCCTCTCTGTACTAAGGAACTGTGTGGTGCAATGGATATGGGCTGGGCACTGGAGAAAATACTGGTTTTAAAATTGACTCTTCTGCTTAGTAGCCCAGGACCTGGGGCTTTGTTTTTTTTTTTTTAAATCTGCAAAATGTGGGTAATAATAAAGCCTTCTTCGTTGGGCTGTAGTAAGGATGAAAAGAGTGAACACACGTGCAGTTGCTAGAACAGCATCGGGCACAGAGCTTACGCCACTCTCAGGCTTCCCTAGTGTGGATGCCTGGGTTCCCCTTCTGCCCCACCAGCTACTCAGACCTGTGTGAATCTCAGAAGTGCTTATAATTTATGATTGGATACAGGATTCCAGTTATTGTTTGGGAAAAGATGTAGGAAGAAAGATGGCAAAGAAAGAAACCAAAATGTTAACAGTAACTTTCGCCTTTCTTCTTTTCTAAATCTATAATCTGGTTACATTATCTCTGCACTACTAATAATATAATAAAATTACATTAAAAAAAGAAAGGTTAGTCTGGCAGTGTCCGAGGTCTACTCTAGTGGCCTTTGCAGGTGTAGTGCTTTCCTGGGGGTGCTTATAGATGCAGAAATGCAACAGTATTTAAAGTCTCTAGCAGAAGTATCTGCAAAAGAAGAAGAGAATGTGGTTCCTCGGGAAGCCCTGCTGTCTCTGAGTGTTGCTTTTTCTGTCATTGTTTTCCCTTTCTGTTTTCCCCTGTGTTCCCTTGGTGGGCCTCTGGCCATCTGTTACTCCCTCTCTTCTGTTACCCTTTTCCTTACTTTCCTTCCCCTTGAAAATTGCTTCTTTTAACCCCCCAACTTTCTTCTCTCACTTGCTGTCAAGTGGAAATGACGCACGCATTTACTTAATTCAAAATAAAGCATACATTTTATTTCTCAGTTTTAATCATAAAAATAAATGCAGTTTTACATCCTCAGAAATATGAGTTGCCTTTTCCTTAGTTACAATTAATTGATTAGTTAGTTACCTTACTAACTAGTTAACCAATTTTGGGAGGGGTCTGTGATCTCCTAAAGGCACCATGATTCTTGAGGGGTTGGGTGGCTGAAAGGAAGGGAACTATTGGGGGAATGTTGATGTTAAAATTTTTCCTTCTTGCCTAGCTTAGTGTTATTTGTGTGCTACCATTTTGGTATGTGTAAAAATTTTTAAACTTTTCCAAACTGGAAGAACAGAATTCTGGAAAATTACCAAAGTACATTTTTTTTACGAGGAAGCCATGCCAAATCTGACAAATTTCTTCAAAAGCCCATTGATTTTAATTACTTTTATGAAAAGTTCAGTGAGCTTTTCAGTTTTTCTTTCATCCTCCTCTTGTGTAATTGTGAGTAGAGAAATGGGCTTTCCTGCAAAGTTTATCTGTGGGAATTTATTCATAAGCAGTGGCATCCTGTAAGGATCTTCAAAATAATCCTGACACAGATTTTGAAGAAGGTAGTTTGGTTACAGCAGTGTTGCCTGGAATCAGCCAGAGAGCTGTTAACCTGAGAAATACCATTGGTATCATTGAGATCGCTCAGTTGAATGTAAAATCTAGTTGAGGTTATGTAAATAAATGGAAGTAGGGTGATGCCTTTCCATACTCTGGTCCCAGTTTGTCATGTTTTTCATCTCCAACTGCAAATGTCTAATTTTAACATGGCATAAAGACCTGTATACTGTATATGATGATTCTTTCTCTGCTTAAAGGATGTCTAGTACAATTACAGTAAAATCTAAACATATAGAATGGGTATAACTAGAATTTAGTGTTTTTTTTTTTTTCAAAAGAATTTATAAAAAAAACTTGGTACAGCTGTATAGGACACTTACCCGTGAATGGAGCTGGCAGGACTACAGGTTGCTCTGGATGAATCAGGAGGGAGTGGGAGTGAATGAAAAGGCCGAGGACATGACTGCCCACGACGGTAGACTTTGCGAACACTGTACACTTAGGCATCACTACATTTACAAAAGAACTTACATTACGATGTCATGAGGCAATAGGGATTTTTCAGCTGTATTACAATCTTATGAGGCCATCATCATATGTGCAGAAGGTTGTATATGGAGCACGACTGTATACCCCTTTAGAGTGAGGCTGGAGTTGTGGAAAGGTCTGTATCTGCTGCTTGTTAGGTTTTATGACAGAGCTGCACAGGCATTGCCATGGCCTTGTATGTTTATTTCATGTGCGCTCTACCGAGGAGGGGAGTAAAGTTGTTGGGAGGATGGTGTCAAGCATACGGGTGTTGAAGACGTAATGACAAAGCTATCAGCTCAGCCTTCGTACTTGGCATTGGTTGTGAATTATAGAAAACAAACACAGGGACACAGGTATGATTTTACAGGAAGCTTGTATCATTTTGTGCTCTTAAGGGTGACCTGTTTTGTGTCCCGTGGACTCTGGGATGTGGTACCTGATGACTCCTCCCTCCGATGGTGAAAGTGCCCTCTTCCCTGGCAGGCAGTCAGCCTGTCAGATGTTGGATGCGTAGCCGACTTCACCTTCTCCGGGGTTCAGCTTCCAGTCTTACAGTTGCTCTCTTGGCAACACCTTGTGCATGGTGATCTTCTTCCTAGTACAGTTAATAACCTCGGCAGATGTTGGGAGCCCAGTTCTGCAGTTGTGCAGCTGTTTCTATGTCCAGTTGGATTTCTTGAAAGAATTAATCAATTTTGAGACTCTCATGCTGAAGGCTAGAAGCATAATAGGATTTAGAGAGGAACTTTATTTCATGGGATTTTGTATTGGTGTTGCAACAGATGTAGCAGGATGTGCAATGGCAGCTGAGGACGGGATACAGGAATTCGGGGGTAAACTCCCCATTTATCCTGAAACCAAGCCTGTGTTGAAACCATGCCACTCAAAAACTCCAAGGTCACTAGAATTTTATTTTGGATATTTTGTCTTAGAGAATCATTTAAAGAACATTACAGAAGGAAATATTGGAAAATAGAATTAAAGAAGGCAAACATGAGCCTTTTCTAGTTTTTTATGTGTCCATTTTAGAATATGATTATAATCATAGAATGCATATATTTCCACATTGTTGTAGAGTTTTAGAAATAAACTTTATCGTTGTATATTATTCCATTGAGTATCATCATTTTCTGAAACATCCCTTCATTGTTGGGCATTTGGGTTGCTTCTGCCACCTTGAGGTTGTAAATTCTACTGTGATGAGTGTTTTTATAGACACGCCTTTTCTGTATTTCAGATGCTCTTCTGACAATGGACATTGAGAATGAGGTGATTGGGTCGAAGGTGGTTGTGAACTCTTCAGTGTACCCTTCTCTAATCATGGGGTGGATGACGGGGGGAGATTTGTTGTCTGGGATAACTCCCCAGTTCCTGGCTGGTGTGATGTGGAGAATGGTCAGCATGGGAGGGCAGCTGATGTGGGGTTCAGTTGGCCATGTGGGGCATCCAGGCAGTGAAAGAGGGGTTCATCAGACCCTTGAAATACAAGGCTGGGAGTTTGGGGAAAAGCCAGAGTCTGGGGTCCACACGAAGGGGTCACCAGCATCTGGGTGTAGTTGAAGCTGTGGGCGGTGTTAGGGTCACATAGAAGGTGGAGTGGGACGAGAAGA
>NW_003852617.1:919530-921689 GCF_000181295.1 Otolemur garnettii
CTGCGGTGGGACGTGAACAGCCAGAGAGCTTCCTTTCTTTCCAAGCGCCTACTTTGGTTAAAATGAGACTGAGTGGGTAGCAGTCCCAGTAGAGTCTGGGGGCAGAATTATTTTTGGAGGGTGTGTTATTACTGTCTTTTTGTCCAGAGAGGCTTTTTTTTTTTCTTTTTTCCTTTTGGAATTAAAGCTCTATAGAGATTAACATTATCCTATTTGATGTTGAATGGGGAGCCTCAACTATATGCATGGTGTCGGCGAAGGGGTCAGGGTTGACTTGTGTTACGCAAACCATATTTGGTTGTTTTGGGATTCTGGTGTGTATTTGTGTACATGATATTGGCTGTTTGGGGGTTTCTGGTATATATGTGTTTACATAGTGTTTTTCTCTATATGCTATTGGAATATGTCAATATCATTTCTATATAGATCAGATTTTTGTTCAAGAGGCTATTGGATTTCTAAAAGCATGTAAGTCATGGATGGCTACCTAGAATAGAAGCACCCATATTTTTCAGGGAGCCCTTGCTCTTTAAAGAGTGTGAAATTCTCTTTGAGAAGAACATTTATCTGTGTTAACAATTTTAAAGAAGCATGCAATTTTAAAGCATGAAACTCAACTTTAGTTTTCAATAGTAACTTACGTGTTTATTCTATTTGTAAGAGCCAAGTTATGGACTGAATGTGACCCTGTACTCTTGACTCTATGTCTGGTTGTGGGTTTGAAGTGTTATTTTTGTACTTTCTTAAATGACTTAAGCACTTAGGACTATATTTTGGGGACAGAACAAATATGGTAGTTGGATATGGTTTTGAAAAGCCAACCAGATTTCCAGTCCGTAATATGATAGTACTATTGATTCTTGTAACTGTCTACGCTCAGAGTTTTAGAAAGTAGTACAAGCTCTTACCAACTTTCAGAGTTGTTGGATTAGTTGGTGTTGTCTTTCCCTCTGGAAAGTGTGTCAGCTGATACTCAGAACGCTAATTCTCAAAGGTAGAGGGCTACCTTGTAGTGTGCTCTTGAGTTTCTCTTCCTACCAGTTGAGATATATCTTTGTCCAGACTTTACTGTGTTAATTCCCAAGCCTGTGTTTGTCAGTTGTGTTGATTATTGTCAGTTAATACAATGATTTTAAATATGTGCACAAACAGAACTGTTTCTGTGAAAATTTATTCAAATGCTTTGGAAACCACCCAATAAGAGTGAGTTTCTATAAATGACTGTAGCCAACTTAGGAGTGGCTGAGATAAACGGTAAAGGACTGGGAGGATCATAAAAATAAAAAGTATCCTTACTAATGTCCATGTTTCGGGATTGGTGGGTTAAGTTGTGATTATGCAAAACCCAAGAGTCTTACTGGCTCACAGCAGTAAGCCACGTGCTCACTGTGTCTGTTGTGGATCAGGGGGGCGCTTAGCTGTGTGCAGCCTTTGTCTGTACTCCAGGGCACCCTCTGTGGACCAATAAAATTTTATTTACAAAACCAGAACAAGGACTGGATTTGGCTCACAGACATAGTTTGCTGACCCCAGTTATAAATGGACATAGAAATGACAAGCTCTACCTTTGATGAATTTCAAATTTAACTGGCTTAAAAAAAATCAACTAACCAGTCCTTATGCATTGGGATAAGAGGGCCACCAGTTTAGTCTTAAACCCTCCTCTCTCTCATGCACCTCCATCCATTCAGTGTCTCACCTTTGTGATAGGCTCATCTGTGATTTCTCCTGCTCTTCTCCTCTTGCTTCATTTTCATTAGCACCACTCTGCTTCTTATTCCTGAACTGCTGGACCTGTGCCCCGGCAGGGTTCTCTGCTGTTAACTTGCCCAGGGCTTTTATGCAATTAGAAAAAGCCTCCCTTTGGGGCTAACACAATCCCGTAGGAGCACAACTTGATTTCAGTCCCTGTTTTCCCCCTTGGCTGGCCCACTTTTCTGCAGTACTCAGACTCATCTATGGCACAGAGCAGTTCTTCTCCTGCAGCCAGTGGTCCTCCCAACAAACTCGACTGTCTTCCCCTGCTGAAACCTCCTTTTAGTTTGTTGTCTCTATACTTGCTCCAGAAAGTTTTGGTGGCTCCCTGTCATCTGTATATCGTGGCTGTCCTCAATTTTGTTTTCCATCAGACCGTCACTCTCAGTCCTACTTGTTTCCAT
>NW_003852617.1:923142-928729 GCF_000181295.1 Otolemur garnettii
GCAGTGGTGCAGGTGCATAAGATGGGGTGTGTGGTGCAGGCACAGGAGCTAGGCTGTGGGGTGCCTCCCTCTCTCCTCACACCCATTCCCTCCGCTCTGAACTGTAAGCTCCTGAGGGTCCACTCCCAGTCTAAGCTTTAGCTCACCTTTTGTTCTAGAGTCTTTACCCACTGGTGCCCTATTCCTTATACCCTATACCTCTGCCCAGTCACTGTCTTCTGAATGTGTTTTGTACTTACTTTTAAGCTCTTTTCTGTTTTATCACATTCTACTTATCCTTCAAGGCCAAGGTCAAGTTTGACTCCCTTAGCCATCACGTGATCCTCCTGTGCCATGGTAATAACTCCATTTCTAAACATAAAGATTAATCTCTATAATTCCTCATTTTGAGGTGAATCAGGTGCCGTATGGGAGCACCTGTTTTATTGGTTATCTTGCTCTTAAGCATTTTCTTCCCTAACCAGACAGAAAATGCCTGGGAAGCAGTCGCTGTCTTCCTGTTCTTTCTTCCCTCTGTGCCTACCCGGTGCCTTGTGTCTATTAGGAGCAGGAGTCAGAGTGGGATGTTGTGAACAGGAGCGAGTCCAGCATGGGCAATCACACCATGCTGTCCTGGATGGACACTGAGGCTGCTTCTTCCTAGCCCCAGGGCACTGACCTACTTTTCTCTTCTTATCTGTGTGCAAAATATTTGTTGTACTTAGTGTGTTCTCCCTGTCACAACGAATGTTTGTCTCTCTCTCTCTCTTATGAACTGAATGCTCAAGTGCTAGTTAAACCAGTGGAAAGAACAATGGAGAAGAAAAGTTGGTAAGCACTTTAATTTCTAAGCTGGGGGGCCTTGTGATTGAGGCATTTAAGAGAACTCTTTAGTTTTTCTATCTACCTAAATATTGAGAGATAAGCATAAGGTCAGAAATGTAAATTTTAAGTTTTCAGGCCTTTTAATTTGATGAAAGGTGAGCTAAGGTGTACTAATGTATTTTGAAGCCCCTTTTTGATAAATGACTTGTAGAAGGAAATGAACTTTGCTTAATCAGGCTTTTACAAGGTAGTTTACTATTGTATATTTTATTTTATACAAAAACTTTCCTTGGGAAAATTTGTTGTATGACTCTATATGTGGTCAAGCTAATTAACTTTAAAAATAGATATATATATATTTTTTTGAGACAGAGTTTCACATTGTTGCCCTTGGTAGAGTGCTGGTGGCCTCATAGCTCACAGCAACCTCAAACTTAGGGGCTCAAGCGATCCTCTTGCCTCCCCCTCCTGAGCAACTGGGACTACAGGCGCCACCTACGATGCCTGGCTATTTTGAGAGACAGGGTCTTGTTCTAACTCAAGGTGGTCTCGAACTCGTGAGCTCAGGCAATCTACCCGCCTTGGCCTCCCAGAGTGAGCTACTGTGCTTGGCCTAAAAATAGATTTTAGCTGTACAGATATCGTGTGCCATATTCACGGAAAAAAAGTGTGTATGAGGGTGGCATTTGTGTGTACGTATATTATATAAATACATGAAATAACTGCTGTATCCTACAGAGCTTTTGGAAATTTGCAGATTACTCAGGTTTAGTTAACATTGATAAATATAATTATGGTGGCTTTGATTTTTGTATGAAATAATGCTTCCAACAGGAAAAACTAGAAATTGACATAGAAAATGCTTCCAAATTTTAATGTGATTGTTGAGTTTAATCAACTTAGGTGGAGTAACCCACTGTGGTACTTTAGTTATTTTCTTTAAAAATTCTTTTTAAATGACAAAGTAGTTTTGCCTTCTTCATTTACATTATCAGTGTCTTTTTTGGAACATCTTAACTATTTGTGTTTAATCAATTTTCAACTAATAAACATTCATGAAATCGTAATGTAAATGTATAAATCTCTCTCCCTTTGTTTACATAGTTTATCAGACTTTATTTTAATGGCTGTTTGAGGAAGCTTCTGAATTTTTATCATTCTAGAAAACGTTTTTCAACCACAAGTACAGAGGCACTACCAAAGCTGCATTGTTGAGGAATGCGTATTTTTCTCTTCCTTTATACATAGATTTTTGATTTGTAATCTTCAGACTTCTTTTGCTTTCATAAGCAGAAGCATTTTTAGAAAAGCCGTTTTGTGGCTGATTGTGTAGTTAGAGATAAACACACAGAACGTGTTCACATGTGCCTCCCTGCCTGCACTTCTCAAGGTCAATCTCTGAGTCTCCTTTGGTGCTGTGTATGGTGACACTTTCCATACACTTTTTTGGTGATGAGGTCAGTATAAAGAGAGCCACCCTCATTTGCCTCTGAGTAAATGTAATTGAGAAAGATTTTTGTGGACTGGCATCTGGTGGCTTTTTGGTGTGTAACATTCTTTGCAACTGGACACAGGACTCATGCTTACCCCACAGTGAAGGAACTCATTCTTTCCAGAGCTGAGCCTTTTTTGTTGAGTCAACAGTGATGGAAGCGGAGACAGGATCTTAGGAGATGATGTGTTACATACCTTTGTTCCCAAGGTCTCACTGTGAGCTAACCATAAAGCTGTGTCTGCAACTTGGACCTTCTGGGTGTTTTTCCAGATCCACTGTGCTAGTCATTGTAACATCTGTGGTCTGTTGTGGAATGTCAAAACTGTTGTTTTTCTTGGGGGATAATTTGCTTCCTTACCCCAGGAGCAAGAAGAATGCACGAAATTCAGTACATTTTTCCCCATTGTCACCAAAAACAGCTTGAGGATGGGAAGGCCCATGTTTTTAAAAGAAGGTAGTTGATCCCCATTATACTCCGTGCTATTTTACCTACGACCCTTGCATAGCCACTTGTCTTCAAGAACTGATCTAGAGGTAAGTCTGGGTGCAGTGGCTTATGCCTGTAATCCTAGCATGCTGGGAGGCCAAGATGGGTGGATCACCTGAGCTCGGGAGTTTGAGACCAGCCTGAGCAGAGCGAGTCCCTGTCTCCAAAAAATAGCTGGGCCTTGTGGTGGGTACTTGTAGTCCCAGCTACTTGGGAGGCTGAGGTAAGAGGATCACTTGAGCTCAAGGGTTTGAGGTTGCTATGAACTATGACCCCACAGCATTCTACAAAGGGTGACAATGTGAGACTCTGTCTTCACTCCCCCCCGCGCCCCCCCCCCCCAACAAAATGATCTGGAGGGACCTCCAAAACTCATGAGTATAGGAAACCCAACGTGGGTGCCTGCCAGGTGCAAATCATTGTACTTGTGGTTATAATGAGGGAGTGCCTTATGTGATTGGATGGTGTGAGTCTAAAGATTACAGAAAGAATGACTCTCTAAGCTGTTTAAGCTGGGGGAGAAGGCAAGGGACAAGCCTTGGGTGAGGATATTAGCACATAGAATGGGACTGGGACCCCTTATAAATAAAGCCCTTCATTTGGAAGGGAAGTTTGTTTTCCCCTGCTGGCCATATTCAATTTAATAATCACTAGTTGTTGGCGTCTGTGCACCCGCCAGGAACAAATCAGAGCTATAGGGTGTGCCATTTACATCTGAGCAGTTTTACATTCATCTAGGGGTTCCAGGCTCTCAGGTTTGCCAACCTAAACACATTTTGACTTCTCGGAATTTTTTTATCTGTCTCAGGGGAGCGCATTGAGAAGTCTTCGGGTTATAATTAGCACGTTTCTCGCTGCAGCTGAGTTTGTGTTGCTGGATGTGGCAGCGCTTTATAGTTTTTGGCTACCTTGTCCCTCAGGAACTCGCAGCTCTTTTCAGACATTAGCTCATTAATCCTCGTAACATTTGGCGTGAGCTGCACAGAGTGAGGACGGGATCTCCTCTAAAGCCTGGGCTGCTTGCTGCCCATTCACGACTTTCTAGGGTTATGGCAGGTGAGAGGGCAGAGAGGGAGGCCGGGTGTGGCTTTTAGATGCAGCTGCAGCTTCGGGGAAAGCGCTCTGAAGAGTCCTGCCCTTGGGCAGCCAGTGTTGCTGTCCGGGAAATGACTGTAGGGGGCAGTGATGTTGGCTGCATTTCCTCCTTGGCAATTTGATTGCAAAGGGGCAACTCTCTAGGTTAGTTACACACCTTCTAGAAAACAGGAGAGAAGAGTGGATAAGCTCTTCAGGCTCAGAAGAAGAAGTGGGACTTGGAAAGGGAGGAACTCATCTGGCAAGTTGGCTCGCTCAGCCAGTCCACATAACAGTCCTGTGGAAGGGATGTTGTCATCCCTGAGTTTTTAGAGCAGACATTTGAATTCCAGAGCTGAATTCCCTTTGAATTGAGTGTGGACTATGGTCCCAAAGCCTGGGCTGTACCATATTGGGGTGGATCAAAGAGTCCTATGCTATTGCTACAAGTCTTCTGTAATGTTGGGGTGCAGCTTTTCTTTAAAAAACCAGGGTGTTGTGAAGAGTTTGGCAATTTAGGGATTCGATTGAAGGGTGTGTTTAATATAATAGGTGTGAAAGCCCATTCTCAGACCAGTCAGGAAAGCTTCATCCTTGCTCTGGCTCTCCCAAAAACCAAGTGGGTCACTCCTCTTGGGTCCACTGTTTCCTAGGTTCTAAGAAGGTTTTGCCCGGGATACTGAGGTCTTCCCCCTTCCTCTTTAATTATAAACAAAAGCACTTAGGAATTTTGCTCATAGATCAGAAGAGTTAGTAGTTAGTAATCCCAAACCTTGTGTGTTGTTATAGCAGCCACTGTTATTTTTGACTTAAAAATCCTTTTATTATAATTACTCTAGATGACATATTTGTCATACTCACTTTCCACAGTTGGAAAAAACTGTTTTCCCTGTCACTTAATGAATTGTGAAGTTCTAGGTGCTCTTTCAATCCTCGAAAATGGGCCTGTGCCTGGGATTGAGTGTCGTTGAGCTCCTAGGTGATGGCTTTTGTTGGTGAGACCACCCTTTCCCTACCTGGACAGAAGGAAACGTTGGCCTTGACCCCACTGGCCTATAAGAGATGCCCTCTGGAGTGTTAACCAGGATGATGAATTAATTGCCCCTCCTACTCACAGAGCTTTTTAAAGTTCAAGTCAGGCTCTCTGGCATATAAGCTTCCATTTGCTTTTATCCGTTTCTTTTCACTCCATGTTCAAATCTATTTGGTTTCCTTATTGCCTATTAATTAACTATCCTTTGTATTATCCAGAATTTGAACACAAGACAATACCATACTGTATGGGAATTGCCCAGTAGTTGTGCCTGTTTCTTCCCTAATCCAAAAATCCCAACAGAAGCCCTCCTACTAGCAATCCATTAGATATTTTTAGCAGAAAGCTGTAGAGAAAAGGTGGGAGAGGGCTCAATATGTAGCTGGCTTGAACAGTGGAATAAAGGATTGGAAAATGAGATGACTGTAATTTATGAAGTAAATGCCACGAATAGACACAACTTACATAAATTTCTCCAGGAGAGTATGTTGGTAGGAATAAAAATCAGCTTCACTTGAACCTTTTCACAAATGTCTGCCAAAGTCTGCTTTCTCAGGTACTTTGGGGAATCCTGTAAAGTACCCTGTGTGGTTCTGTCTGCCCCACCAGCCCCTTCTCCTTTAAGAGTCATACTTGGGTAAATTGTTCTAAAGAATCCAGTTTTCATTTCTTCCTTCCTTCTTTCCTTCCCTTC
>NW_003852617.1:929045-933323 GCF_000181295.1 Otolemur garnettii
TCTTGCCTCAGCCTCCCAAGTAGCTGGGACTACAGGCGCCCACCACAACACCTGCCTTTTTTTTTTGTTACAATTTGGCTGGGGCCGGGTTTGAACCTGCCACCCTTGGTATATGAGGCCACGTCCCTACTCACTGAGCCACAGGCGCCGCCCGAGAATCCAGTTTTCATTTCATTTGCCCTTTATAAATACTGAGAAAATGTTTTGTGCTTTGGCTTCTAACTTGAGTCCTTCACGAAGACATGCTTGGTGTGTCGTCTGTGGTTCTCTGAGTATCCTTTGACACTTAGGACCTGGACGGGAAGGGCAGAAATGATAGAAACAGCCTAGAAGGCAGAATGGGCTGTGCCTCTCTAATTTAGCACATTCATTCTTTACTGGACATGCTAGGACTCCGCATGTCAACCAGAGTCCTTCCAGGCAGAGGGTCTTTGCATATTGAGAACTCAAGCCTCCCTTCTCCAGAGGAGGAGCAGACAAGCAAACTAACAGTTGGTGTAAGAGTCTGATCAGGCTGCTATAATAAAATGCCATGTACTGGGTGGCTTAAGCAAAAAACATTTGTTTTTCCCAGTTCTAGAAGTAGGGAAGTCCAAGATTAGGTGGCAGACAGATTCATTTTCTGGTGAGGGCCCTCTTCCTGGCTTGCAGGGTGATGCAAGATGGCTGCCTTTTAGATGTCTCCCCATATGGCAGAGAGACACTGAGCTCTGGTGCCTCTTCCTCTTATAAGGACACTAATTTTGTCATGGGGCCCCACCCTTTTAATCTATTTAAACTTAATTACCTCCCAAAGGCCTTACTCTCAAATTATCATCATATTAGGGGTTAGGACTTCAATGTAAGAATATAGTTGGCTTGCTCAGAGAACACTGCCTGTGATGAATGGTTGGCTATTCACACTGGTTTAGTTTTGGGGGATTTATTTGAGACAAGAAGCTGAGCTGAACTGCTTAAGGGCCTACAATTAGGACCACTCTCAGCATCTAAAGCAGCTGTTGTACCCCTTGTACATGGTCTGTCATTGTGCTTCATTCTTACATGCTTCCTCTGCAGGAGCCCCTGAATTATACCCTGTTCCCTGGATCTCCATGAACTCCTGTTCTGGTGTATGCAGCCAACTGATTGTAGTCCGTGTGTCCTGACGCCAGAACCTTGGAAGCTGTCATTGTTTGGGCTGGTGTATACCCATAGCTCATAAGTTGAGACCCAGATGAGAGGCCTTTGAAGGCCTTGGCACCTTTGTGTGTTGTGAGAGGGTTACCTTAGGGTGGGAGTACCCTCCAGGGAGAGATGAGACAACTAGAGTCAGCCGTTCTCTGTTAAGGAATTTTTTTTTTATTATTATAGTCAAATATTTATAACATAAAATTGATTTTTAACCTTTTTTCAGTGTATAGTCTAGAAGCATTAAATACATTCACATTGTTGTGCAGCCATCACCATCACTAGAGCTTTTTTTATCATCCCAAACTAAATGTCTAGACCCATTACACAGCAGCTCCCCAGGCACTGGTAACCACCATCCTTCCTTCTGACTCTATGAATTTGACTATTCTCTGTACCGCGTATAAGTGGAATCTTACAATATTTGTCCTTTGTGACATGCTTAGTTCCCTTAGCATAACGTCCTGAGGGTTCCTCTCTGTTGTAGCGTGCATCTAATTTCCTTCCTTTTTAAGGCTGAATAGTGTTCCATTGTGCGTGTGTACCACATTTTGGGTTACTTTTACCTTTTAGCTATTGTGAATAATGCTACTGCTAATGAATTTGGATGTAAAAATATCTGTTTGAGTTCCTGCTTTAATTTCTTTTGGG
The DNA here is from genome assembly GCF_000181295.1 of Otolemur garnettii. Lineage (NCBI taxonomy): Eukaryota > Metazoa > Chordata > Mammalia > Primates > Galagidae > Otolemur > Otolemur garnettii. Next base: position 930,864 of record NW_003852617.1, read on the forward strand.
TATTATACTCAGAGTGTAATTGCTGGGTCATATGTCAACTCTTGTGTTTAGTTTTTTTGGAGGATATGCTAAGGGATTGGAGTATTAGTTTTAAGCAGTAGAGTGTTATTGAAGGATTTGAAGCAGGGTAGACCTACCTGATCAGATTGTAATTTCAAAAGGTGACTTGGATAGGGCGGCACATGGATGGCGGTAAGGAAGGGCCGGCAGGGCCTAGAGTGGCCACATGAGGCAGAGAGACCATGCAGAAGGCTGTGGAGGGAAGGGATGGAAGTGAGAGTAACTGAGGAGCTACAATCAGCCAGCCAGATTGGATCTGAAGGGAGGACGTAAGAGACAGGGAGAAACCACAGACGAGAACCTGGGTAGATTGTGATTTGGGGGATTTAAGGAGAATACGAGTATTTTTTGTTTGTTTGTTTTGGTATTTTGGTGTGGGGTAGTAGAGTATATACGTTTCGGAGGACACGTATGGAGTTGTTAGACACAGCCAAGTGGCAGAGATGGTTGGTAGACAGGCTGTTGATAAATGTGGGTTGCTAATGTGGGCAGAGGGAGAAGGTAAGAATAAAGGGGTGATGGCCGTGCAATTTCTGCTGGTGTAGCAGTACACTGTCAGAGCTTGGAAGGGTCTATTTCAATTCCTATTTTAAGACAATACATCAAAATTTATAAAACCAGAAATGATGACCATTTCATTGGTTATAAAAGTCAGGTTTCAAAAGGATGCTAATAAACTCTAAAGGATTTAGACCAAAGCATTAAGAGTATTGGTTGAATTTGGTTTATAGTCTTTTTTTGGCTTGATTACATTTTCTAATTTTTTTCTATAGTGAACATATATTACTTTTAATCATTAAAAAGGTCTTTTGAAATTTCAAAAGCAGCCTGTTATCTTGCCTCTCCTGTTGGACTCTGAGCTCCTGGGGGATGGTGCAGAGAGGGGAGGTGCCATGATGTTCTGTGTGTTCTTAGCGCTTTAAACAATGCCAGCAACACAACAGGACTCAATACTACCGCAAGGGCTGGTTGAACTGAATTGAATGGAAATTTAATCTAGAGATTTGGTGCTGTTGTAAAAGACCTAGGAAGGAAATTCTAGTTTTCTCAATCACTTAGCTCATTCTGTTGGGTACTGACCCACAGCCTATAGGCTTGGCCCCTCAGTTTTGCCTTTGTTTTGCCATCAAGATTTGCTGAAAATTATTTTGTTCATGAAATCTTGCCACATTGGCCCCATTTTCTTACTTAAATGTGTTTCTCATGTTATTCTTAAAAGCATTAGTGATCTTGTTGGGAGCCAAGTGGCTCAATTCTGTTTCCTGTCCTTTGTTGATAATATGTTTTTGGAAGAATGGATCAAAGTGGCTTGAAACCACAGTCATTATTTTGCCTTCTGGTGGGCTGTGACCGAACCAACCCCTGGCAGCTGTGACACTGTGCATTGTTGTGTAACTCTGTTGTCAGTCATAAATTTGCATACTTGTTTTCCCTTAGTATATCACTGAATGGCTACCATGTGCAAGAGGCTGGGCACTATGCTCTCAGGAAAATAAAGATGAATAAGGCGCGATTCTTGACAGCAAAGAGCTGATTCTTTAGAGAGCAGTGCTGTCACGCATACAAGACCACCACACAGGGAGGTTAATGAGTGGAACTGGAGTCAGATGAAACACTGTTGTTATTATGCTAAGAAGACTGCCTGTAAGCCTTCCTCTGATGTATATTGCTAAGGATGTTATAATAGATGCGTTTTAAAAGTTGTCACTTATATTTACTAAAAGAGTAAGTCACTGCTTTCACTAAGTTTTCCTGCCCATGACTTTTGGCTTTACTTTAAACATTCCTTCAATTTTAAAATTATGTTAATGACTTAATATTAATGAAAGTTTCAAATTTTGGCTGACTATGTTATATCTAAATACAATATTAACTTGGGAGATAAAACAAGATATAATAAAGATATGGAGAAAAGCCTCCTCAACAATTCAGAGGAAGCAGTGATTATAACTTAACAGTGGAGATTTCCTAGGCTTTGGGGCAAAGATTTCTCTTTCCTGTTTCACATGATTTAAAAATTCTGAAACTAGGAATGAAATATTACTTATATAAATTTCAATCATCTTACTTCTTTGACTTCGCCTTATAACCAACAGATATCAATTATAGGCTGAATTACTTAGTGCATTACTTGTTGTAAAGAAAACATTTTTCTTGTTTATATTATTGTGTTCCCCTTTTAAGAGAAATAACAAAGAATATGAAATCACTCTATTTATTGTTTCTTGGAAACTTTCAGACACCAAAGTTCAGGTTTAGCCTTAACAGCACAAAGGTTTTCAGGACAAGATTTAGTTCAGCAGGTCCTTCAAAGTCACATTTGTCCATTTCTCTTCCTGGCTTATACCTCCAGGCAAGCACAGGTGCCTGTAGTGCTGGGAACTGTACCTAACAGGAGAG
>NW_003852617.1:933561-960962 GCF_000181295.1 Otolemur garnettii
TATATATATAATAATTCTGTTGGAGTTGAAATATTTCCCTTCCTGGAGCTCCGGATTGGATATTAAGGCTATGAGGTTCCATGTGACACAACCTTCCAGGAAGCAGCTGTTATAGGAATGGCCACTGTTACCATTTTGATGTTGAATAGTGGGATTGCCATATGTCACATGGGTGTGCTGTTTTGTCTAGCCATCCATCTCGGTGCATGGAGGGGGTGGTAACAGTTTGGGTAATGTTGGTTTTTGATGTTCCCAAGCACAGATGATATTGACATAGTAGGTGGCTAGCAATTTAAGGTTAATGATTGGGTAGATCCTTTGTATTTAAATTTTAGATGATCGTTTTAACATGAAATAGGATGTTTATATTGCATGGTTTTTAAGAAATTTTGACCTGATGATTTAAAAATATTTTAAACAGTAGTTTTACACTGCAAAATAGGCCAGTAAATGAATTGGTGTACATTGAAACACAGGCAGTAAGTGTGGAAGTAATTGTGGAAGTTCTTGAGAGTAGGTAGGGGAAAGAACAGTTGTAATCGTACACTTCGTTTTTCTTGGCTGGACCAACCGCTGGAAAGAGCCAGCACAGCCATGGAGTCTCCTGACAGCAGTGGGCAGCCTGGTGGCTGGCCTATACTGGTGCCCCTAGATGGAAGGACACTGCTTCCAGGCTCCTTCTTGGCTCCGCAGAATGCTCCCACAGCCATTGTGTTTTGTAGAGTGCTTTTACCAAGTTGTGGAGAAAGAGGTTAGATTTTACCTAATAATGGGGATGTAACAGTGGTATAATTCTGTATGTTAGGCACAGTACTTAGTTTCTTGTCAGTTAGGAATCTATGTTGCTGGCAAGGCAGGAACTATATGAAGACTCACAGAATTGCTGGGGGGGGAAGACCAGGAATGATTCAGATGGACTTGGGAGACAGTCAAGGACCTAAAGAAGGGCTGAGGGCTGGGCAGCAGGATCCGCAGCAGAAGCCATGCTGCAGGACCACCAGGTCCCCACACTACTGCTGCTCTCACGTGCCAAGAAGATGTGATCCTCTGCGCAGAAGCCATGTTCCCACTTCCTGCCTGCCTTGGGGTGCAGAGAGAGCAGATCTGTTTCTTTTGGGCTCTGTAATGGAAATTGGGTACTTTTATAAAATTACAGATAAGATCACATACAGCTGGGGACTCCATGGACGGGAGATTGGTGCGTATAGGAGCAAGACCATGTACTGGCTAGACAGCATATCCACGTGAAGTGTGTGGTCATTCCACTGTTCCAGGGATTTTCAACTGGTGTGCCATGACACCCTGATGTGCTTAGGTGTGCCACAAAAATTTTTAAAGATCATTACTTAAATTATTTTTGAAAGAAGTTCAAAGCACAGTAAATATATTCTTTTTTTACTAATTTTTTTTATCAGCATTTAAGTGCGCTATGGAAGTTTAACTATAGGTTCAAGTATGTTGTAAGTTAAAAAAGGTTGAGAAACACTGCACTATATGATATCAAAATAATTTTTTTTCTCAAGTTGCTAATTGCAGACACCAAGTCCAAGTTTCAGGCCATGGTTTAATTGGTTGGCTGTTATACTATTAAATAGCAAAGGTGATCGTCTTGCCAGTCCAATGTAGTTGGCCCTCCTGCCCGCCACCCTGTGCCTTAGATCAACTAGTTTTTGCTCTTTAGTGTATTATTTAGAACACTTCACTTCCTGGTAACCTGTGTCTTTTATTAGGTAAGATGCTTTCTGTTGCAAATAATAGAAAATCCAACTTGAACAGCTTAAACAGTAAAAAGAACCGATGGGCTTACATGAATGAAAACTTGAGAGGTGGGGGTGTGGGCTTCAAGTGTAATTTGATTCAGAGGCCTGGGATGTTATCAGGGCTCTAGCACTAATAATTCTAGGTAATTTTCATGCCCTGCCCTCCATGTACACTCTTTCTTTTAGGACCAGCCTCCTTCATGAAAGCAGAGATAGCTATAGCAGTTTTTAGTGTCATGTCTGCAAGTCACACCATCCAGAGGAAGAGAGAACCTTCATGCTAGTATTTCAAGCCGAGGTCTCAAGCTCAATCACATACCCACCCTTAAATTGGTTACAGTGGCTGGGAAATGGGACTGTGTTGATTGACTTAGCCTAGATCACATGCTAATTCCTGGAGCATGGGATAGAATCACCTTGCTGAGAAACACATGGATTTCCCCGGGGGCTCTTGACATAGTAAGTGTCAAACCAAAACCGCGGTCCACATACATTCTCATTTAATTCTCTCTGTAACCCCATGTGAATTCTTCTGATGGTTTATGGAAATTTCTCAGTTGAGTAAGCATACCAACCAATTTCACTGAGATGTCAGAGTGAACCAAGCCAACATTGGAAAATGTGGTCACAGTATGGGAAACCTATCCATTGTTAGGAAGATATGGGAGTACCTCCACACCATTTTCTTTTTCTTGAATTATTTGAAACTTTTTTTTTTTAATTAGATCATAAGCACACCACTTTCTTTGTGTCTTGTTTTTACCTGGGAAATGAGGGAAGCTGTCACTATATCCTCCCCAAAGTACCTAGATGCTAAAAACATTTAAAAAAAACAAAGTGTGCTTGAATGACTAAATGAATCTTGACATCACCTTTTCAGTTTGCTTTGCAAAAGTTGCATTGTCAGAAATCTGCCCTTTTTACCAATTTCCTGTAAGCCAGCATTTATTTTACCTACCAATCTTCTTTAGATTATAAAGTCAAGATAGAGGTGTAAAAATTAGAGCTCCTATATTATTTCTTGAAATTTATATTTGAAAAGATGGCGAAGTAGGTTTAATTACAGAGAAAGACTGGCTGCTTAATAATTGTTGCCTATAGTGAGACAAGCCTTGTTGTCTTTCCGCTGCTGTTTCTATGAATAGACGTATACGGGAATCCACCCCAGGGCAGCAAGTTCTTATTCAGCCCCTTTGCTTAATTTAAATTGCTGGTTTGAGGTAGTTATTTTGAAACCCTTCTCAGGTTGACTTCCTCCTTAATCCCTAAGCTTTCTTCCTTCGTCTGCCAAATTACATGTAACGCATCACAGCTAGAGTGCTTTTGGCATTACACGAGACTGAGAACTTGAAATTTGATTTAAGTATTAATTTATTGTGACAAAGGTTGGGCACCCATGGTCCTGTTCCTGTGCAAGTCTGTCTGTGGACTTTGGCGCTGGCCCTGTCTACCTGGCTCCTCTTGTGTTCCCGGCTCCTCCTGTGTCCCCAGAACCTGGCAGTTTCCCAAGTCCCCACAGTTTGTCCTGAACCAGAGCCTGGCTGACTTCAAAATGCAGATACCCATTCTTCAGGCCACCATTGCTGGGTTTCAGTGATGTCTGGGACTGTAGTTCGCATAAAATTAAAAGTGCATAAATTAACAAAAAATTGTCCTTATTCTTTTCAGTGTTAAAGAGTTCCTTATTTGGTGGTTCTTGTTTATGGGACATCCTCCTGACTTCATCTTAGTCTCTTTTTTTTGGCTTTTCAGAACTTCCAACATTTCTTTTCAGTAGAGTAAAACAAGAAAAAGATTATGTTTACAGATTCATATACATTGCTAATAATTAATAATAATGAATCACTTAATTACTAGCCCTTTCTAGTTCTCTTTAAATCAGGCCCACTAAATGTGATTTCTGTTGCCTCTAAGAGACCTACTAGATGTTCTAGACTAGAATAGGAGGCCATGTATTTAAACTGCTAAGACATAAACAAGCAGACCAACATTTTTATACAGGGTATAGGATAGTATGCCTGGATGACATCTTCAGAGAAAAAAAATCAAATGTAGGTTCTAGTCAATATCAATATATGTATATGTATGTAAGTATTTATTAGTATTTTGAAGAATTATTCAAGTGTTAGTATGCTGGAGTTATATAAATAGACGTCTGCATCGGAAACATTTAGAGAGAATGTCCCAGATGAATTTAGTTTTAACATTTTACCATGTAATTCTGGCAGTATTAGAAAAAGTAACACAAATGTGTACACACACACACAACGTGCGTGCTCTCTAATGCCAACTTTCATTTTAACAAACATGGCACTTTTCATCTGTTCAGATATTTGGAAGAATTTTAGTACGTAGAACACTGATCAGATTGGAAGCCTTGGGGACCGTTTCACTGCTTGGTGATGCATACACATTAGTAATGGGGTAGAATGTGTCTTTGTAGTGTGCCTCTGTTTCCAGTCGGTACACGCTTACATCTAGCCAAAGGGAAAGTGTAGTATTTCTGATCTATTCATTGCGTGTTAATTTGATTTTGCTGGTATACCGGCCCAACCATTGGAATGAAAATTAAGAACATGAAGGTCATTCTTGGCAGGTTATGTTATATTGGCAACCTCTGGTTTACCAGTGGCTTGTGTTCTTTTCTCTATGTGACCTTTCTGAGTACCGGGAGTGAAATTTCCTCCCCTAGATGCGGTGTTATAAGTGATGATAGGGTTCTTTCACTCCAAATGCAAAACTCTCTTAAATAACCTACCTTATAGGGTTATTGTGAGGATTAAATTAATTGATGCATTAAAGTTCTTGGTATAGTAGATGATAAGTGACAAATAACCAATAAATGATAGCAGCATTATTTTTCAAAACATTATTTCTTGGGAAAATGCATTCTGATTTTCACTGTGGGGTGCTGGAGGGTATCGCCTTGGAGGGTGCAGGTTTACTCTCTGACACTGGTGTGGAAGGGCTGGGGGAAAGAGCTGGTTTGGGAATTTTTGGCTGAGTTTTGCAACTCTTGACTGGGGAGAAGGATAAATGGTTTACAGAAGAAAATGAAGATTATGGATTTGTAGGTAGGCTTTGCCTGGGATGAGAGACAGGGAAGGAGATTCATTTGTGGCAGCAGGTTGGCAAATAGGGCAGCCAAGCTTGCAGCTTCTGACGATGTAGGTCGTAGGGAGGGGAAGTTCTGACATCTCGGGAAGCAGGTGACATTTGGAATTTCCAGTGTTTCATTTCTACAGCAGTGTGGCAAGAATCCATCTGAAATAATTTTCCTCATTAAATTGATCCCCCTTTCCCTCTGTCCTGCAGCGGGAGACCATGGCCAAAATGGAGGTGAAAACATCACTGCTGGACAACATGATTGGAGTCGGAGACATGGTTCTTTTAGAACCTCTCAATGAGGAGACTTTCATCAACAACCTCAAGAAGCGTTTTGACCACAGTGAAATCTATGTGAGTACACATGAAAGCCATCGGTGGTGTTAGACTTTGTGCTCTGTGGCAGTGAGCTATCTTCTGCTTCTCAGACGCTTCAAGTTTCTTTCTGTTTCTTAGAGTCCAGAAGTATTTGTACCCTCTGACAGAGTTTTGAGCATTTGGCACATGAGTAATACTGATTAGTCAAGCGAGTCTGCTTGCCAAGTGGGGCTTATAGAGTATCAGCGGTGTGCAGAGAGTTGTATTGGATACTGGGGGCATTCTAAAGCAAGGGAACACTTTAGCTCTTGCCCTCTGAGGAACATATGTCCATAAGGAATTCTGAAATCCACAGGCATCCTCTTGGATGCATTCGTAAGGTTAGCAAAGCCTAGTCGTTGAGAAGCTCCTCAGTAAAATGCAAGGCAGTGTACTATTAAAAAGGAGTTGAACCTTCTTGACATTTATAATTAGTAGAGATAGAAACACATTACCAGATAAGAATATGTGCTTGGTCTCTGGAGATTTGGGACTAGTTCTGTGCTGCTGTATGAAAGTATAATGCCATATACAAAAATGAAAGCATAAATACGTATTTATAATAACAGGAGCAGATTTCATGTTGTAAAAATTCTTTATAAAGGTTTTCACAGTGTCACTTTAATTATCAAGTTATCTAAGTTTACTTAAAGTGTGAGTTAGGCTGGGCACAGTGGCTCATGACTGTAATCCTAGCACTCTGGGAGGCTGAGGCAGGAGGATATCTTGAGGTCAGGAATGTGAGACCAGCCTGAGGAAAAGCAAGACCCTATCGCTACTAAAAATAGAAAAATTAGCTGGGTATTGTGGCAGGTGCCTGTACTCCCACATACATAGGAAGCTGAGGCCGGAGGATTGCTGGAACCCAGGTTGCTATGAGCTAGTCTAATGCCACAGCTTGCTAGCTTGGGCAACAGTGAGACTTTGTCTCCAAAAAAAAAAAGTGAGTAAAAAAATACATTTCTATGCAGTTTTTCTGGAGTTGATATAAAACATAGATACTTGTATCTCTAGGGGTAAAGCTGTGTTGTTAACTAAAGACATGGGGCATTGATTCCTTATACCTGCAGCTGAGAAGGAGCCAGGATGGATTGGATGGAAGTCATGTTAATGGATTCTGACTTTCATTTGAGTTCTTTTTCCTCCTTTTTAAAAATGTCCATCGGTGTATGGAACAGAACTGGATTATTGGGATGAGCTTCATATTTTTCTAATCAATGTGAGGATAACATAAATAAACAAAAGGAGAAGTAATAAAGTGACACAAGTAGAATCGATTATAACTTTTAGAACTAATATATACATAGTAGAACGTTTGTAAGTTGACCATGAGAGGGACTGTGACAAACTGGTCAACATATGGAGGTTGTCAACATAAGGAATTAGGCCCACTGCACTGATATGTACATGTGGTGCATGTCTGGTTTATGAAAATTAAGTCAACTAAGGAGGTGGTTAATGCAGGGAGGTGGTCAACTATGGAGGTACTACCAGTATTTAAAAATATTATATCCGAAATGACAGCTGTATTATTTTATGCCACATATAGCTTTCCTTTGTAGATAGCCAGGCATCTTAATCTCTTTAAGCTGCTATAAAAAAAAATACTATAAAACTGGGTGTGTTATAAACAACAGAAAGTTATTTCTCACAGTTCTGGAGACTGGGAATTCTAAGATGAAGGGGCTGGCAGACTCGTTGTCTGGAGAGAGCCTGCTTTCTGGTTCACAGAGGATGGTCTTCCCACTGTGTGCTCACAGGGTGGAAGGTGGAAACTCTCTGGGCCTCTTTGATAAGGGTGCCAAACCCAGTGATGTGGCTACCACCTTTGTGAGCTAGTCGCCTCTCAAAGGCCCACCTTCTAAAACTATCACACTGGTGACTATATTTCAGCATAAGAATTTTCAGGGAGACACAAACATTTGGACCATAGTACTAGTCATGTTTTGAGGATAACTTATGATAATTAATTTCTTTATGAAATTGGAGTCATAATCTAGAAATAGAACTTTTTATCCTTCTCAGTTCATACTGGAGGTATAAGAAGGCTGATGGTAACATGGCAACATGAAGCATGTGAACATTAAACTGTAATTTTCTTAACTGAAATTAAGACAGTAAACTGCCTTTGGAATATTAATCTGATAACTGGATACTAAACTGAGAGTTAAGGCCAGGTGCAGTGTCTCATACCTGTAATCCTAGCATTTTGGGAGGCTGACGTGGGAGGATTGCTTGAGGTCAGGAGTCTGAGACCAGCCTGAGCAACACTGTGAGACCTTATGAACACACACACACACACACACAGATTAGCTCAGTGTGGTGGTATGTACCTATAGTCCCACCTGCTCAGAGGGCAAAGGCAGGAGGATCCCTTGAGCCTGGATGTTTGTGGTTGCAGCGAGCTATGATGACACCACTGCACTCTAGCCTGGACAATAGAGTAAGACCCTGTCTCCAAAAAAATCAATCAATTAAGTGCTGATCCAGATGGAAAAGGTAGAAAATGGTGCTGCTGAGCAGGGAGGTGGCATTGTTTGGTTTGGCAGCGCGGCCTGGTGTCACATTCCCTCCAACTCTAGCAGTTCTGCTTTCAGGAGGGAAAGCCTGACGATTCTCCAGCTTTAATTGAAAGTGTAGTCTGATATCAAATAAAAGACGGACTTTAAACATTGGTCTTAGAGATGGAGATAGAAGGAATCAATTATGTTGTAACTAACGTTGCCGATCACTTTTCTTTTTGGCTCCAAAAAGCACAATTCACTTGTAGATGAATTGAAAATAGAATGGAGAATAGAACATTATGTGCATTCAAATACCTGATGTGCTGTGACCACTAAAAATAAAACAAACCCCCTTTTAACAAAATGCCAAGTGTTAACATTCATGAGTCTTTAGCAGACAAAATGTCTGGGTTTTAATCCTACATAATTCTGTTTTCTAAACTATTTTTGGAATGACCTTTCTGGTTATAAAACAAAAGCAGAAAATTGATTTTGGTTTCCAGATATTCATATTAATTAATGTTTTCCATTATACTTTAGGGCTACTATTTCCATGACATGTGTGCCTTCATTTTGTAACTTTAAACACATGTCATGTTGATGGGCTGGGCATTCTCCATGTCAAGTTAAAAAAAGCAGATTGCAGAGTAATGCGGATAGTATGATCCTCGTTTTAAAAACAAATGAGGGTTGGGGAGGAGCTCACACTTGTGATCCCACTAAGCTGGGAGGCTGAGGCAGGAGAATTGCTTCAGACCAGGAGTTAGAGACCAGCCTGGGCAACATCATGAGACTCTATCTTCTTCTTTTTTTTTTTTTGAGACTCCATCTCTAAAAAAGTAGTCTTAGCTACTCATGAGGCTAAAGAAGGAGGATGGCTTGAACCCAGGAATGTAAGACTGTAGTGAGTTAGTGTCTTGCTGTTGTACTCCAGCCCAGGTAACAGAGTAAGACCCCACCTCTAAAAGAAAAAATGGGGGGAGGATTTATGAACGTGTACATGTATTTGTGTGTATTTTTATGTGCACACAGAAAGACATGTTACCTTTGTGTACTTGGTAGAGTGGGATGGGGTGTGAGAACAGAGGGTGACTCTTTTAAAAATCTGTATTTTGGGACTTAATAGTGCTTTTGTAATTAAAAAAAATGCTATACAGTACATTTGATAACTACACGCCCAGCCCCATGTGGCATATCCTCCCCTTGGGAAATCTATTTCTGGCTCTTATGCTGATAATATTCCCTGGTTGGCTTTTGTTCGTGGGTTGCTGCAAAGTTGTTTAGCTTGCTGTCCAAGGCTAAGTTAATGTGACATGCAACATTTTACTGTCTTGTACTTTTTGTTTTTTAATTCTTTCCTAGAAAATGAAGGTGTAGTTTTTTAAAAAACCCTCTTTTATAGTCTAATAGCTTTGCTGTACTATAACATCGAGTGACCATCTAGGATGAGCCATCATGTGAGCGCCTTGAACAGTCATGGGTATATTCAGAGCTACCGGTGATAAGGGGGCCAGTGAATGGAAGGACCCTTGGCCCAGATTTTTGAACTCTGGGTACACCCATAGCCTCAGCCACCTCTTGTGTGAACAGTTCTCCATGGGGGGCAGCCTCTGTTCTCCCATCCTGCTATCTGTTCACTCTTCTTCTTCCTGCTGGCATGTATTTATTAATAGAAATAAAAAATAGTTCCTCCCTTCACAGAGCTCTCACGAGGGTTTGCATTACCTCTGGATGTGAGTTACCAGGGCTGTGGAGCATTCCCAGCCCCCAGGGATCCTCTGGTCTGCAGCCAGCTGGCTCTGGAAGTAGACTCCCTGGTCATCCTGTAGGCTAAACCTGCAGCTCTGTGTGGGACGGGGCTTGCTGGAGCTAGTCAGAAGTGGCAGGATGTGTTTGTTCAAGTAGCCATCACATCACTCTGCCTGGTTTAAGCACTAAAGGGAGATTTATTCCCAGGTATACCTGACAGTCCACAAGTAGTTCCGCTTTCAGAACCAGTTTGCTTTGTGACTCACTGATATCACCAGGGACTTTGCTTCCTCCTGTCTGCTTTGTCTTCCACGGCTGTAACTTTGTTCTGGGGTTTCCCGGTGGCCAAGCAGCTGCAGCATTCCAGGATCTGCATTTGGCGCTTCCGTTCTCACATTCCAAGGCACGGGCTGAGATTTACCCCAGTCCGGCTGCTTGAGTCACACACCCTCCTCAAATCACGGATTGCCACCAGGCAATGGGAATGAGCCGAGTGCGCTAAGAAAGTGGTTTTTAGGATTAGGCTTGGGTCCGCTTTTCCTAAAGTAGATAGGCTGGGGTGGACACCCAACCATTTACTTCTGTCCATGTGCTGGAGGGACAAAGGGCTTGCGTATGGGGAGCCACCTCCTGTAAAGCCCTCAGCGATTTGGGGAATTCTGTAACAAAGTGCTTTTGTTGATTTTGATGCCCGTGGGAAGCATTCATCACTTGAGCTCTAGGCTTCTGGAGCACCGGAGGCTGCTTCTCAGACTTCCCTCCCGGTCAACTTCTAATGACAAAGAGGAGTAAAAAGCTTCCCAGCAGCTCGGAGCATAGTTGAGGTCTGTCTGTGTTAGGGAAATTTTGCTGAAATCTTCGCTTTCAAAAGTAATTCAAAGTTGTATTCTGTTCTCTAATGCATGCAGGTTTGTTTTGATCTAATATACTGTGTGCCACTTTTCTTTGAGTAAGATGCCTGCTCCAGGAATATCTGTCCTTTGCTTTGAGACAGGTTCACACACTTGTTTAAATAGCACTGAGTTGGTTCCTAGCTAGCTGCCTGTGGCCAGTCAGGTCTCTAAATCTGGGACAATTGCAGGTGTTGATGGGGACTTTGTAGTTAGGGCTCTGGAGATGGAGCAGGGTCAAGTGAGAGGAGATAGAGGGAAATGTTAGGTTGGTGGGGTGACACTCAAGGACTGAGACTCTGCTTGCTTTTGTTCCTCCCTCTTAGCAGAGTGAGGTCCGAGCTGGGCCCAGCTGCAGGACATGCCGTTTGCTCTGGGAGGCTATGTGGGGTCACTGGTGAGGAAACGCTGGTCGTGACATTCGAGTGTCGCCTCTCTGTATGCTTTCTGTCCTTTGTCAGACCTTCTTCGGGCCTCACCCCTGCCCCCAGGCCAGATGGAATGGTGGCAGGACATCATGTGGACTTTCATTGTCCTGTGGGAGATGGCAGAGCTGAGGTCCAGCCAGACATGAGCTGTTTTTAGGGGGACCAGTCAGGACTGTGGTTCTCTTCAGGAACAGGAAACCTGCAATTTAGGCCAAAACAAGGCCCAGGACAAATTTGGAAAGTAAAGAACCAAGGTGTCTGTTCTTTGACAGGAAGTATTTTTGGTGTCCGCCAGTAAATTTAGTGTATTTCTATCTGAATTGTCAAGTCAGGGACATTGAGACTAGGGGTCTGAATGAGTGCAATTTTAGGTGCTTGTGTTAAACTAATTTTAGTTGTGGGAGTGACTACTTTGAAAGTTAAAGAAAAAGTGTCTTAATCTTTAGAAGTTAGTACTAGGATTAGGATTCCCAGAAGGAATGGGATCAGATACTCATATAAAAGATATTCAAGATATAAATACTGTATATTTGGTTTAAAATGCTGCAAAATTAATGAAAAGAATACTAATCAACACATGTTTATTTGAAGTTTCAAAAATGTTTTATATTTATATATATGAAAATCCCATATTATGGGCATATTATATATTTGGGGGAATTTGGCAAAAATGGTATGTTTCTCTTGCTGCAAAACAAATTGCTACAAATTTAGCGACTTAGAGTAATATGCATTTATTATCTGCCTATTTCCATGGGTCAGGAGTTGCGGCCTGGCTTAGCTGGGTGCTTGGCCAAGGGTGTTACCAGGCTGTGGTCAAGATGATGACAGGGCTGCAAGTCTCACCTGAGACTCAGACCTTCTCCAGGCTTGTGGAGTTGTTGGCAGAGAGCAGGGCTGGAGTTTGGATGCTGAATGTTACCCAGCTGTTGCTCAATTTTTTTTAGTTTACAAAATTTCTTTTTTATTACAAAAGTAACAAATGCTTTTACAAAAACAATCCAAATACATAACATAAAAATGTAGGTTTCTTTTTTCAGTACCATGGGCCATTTTCAGGGTGAGTCATGGTTAATGGAGTGGTATGTAATCCTTAAGATGTTAGTTTGATTAAAAACTAATTTTCTTGTTGCAGAGTTGGAAGGAGGAGGCTCTCTTTTGTGTAGGTGGGTGGACCTTTACCAAGAGAATGCAGATGCAACAGGTTCGATTGGAACCAGAGCAGTCTGTGATGCCGCCTCCAAATCCCACTTAGAACGTGTAGAGGAGTAAGGTGGGATCCCAGCCCTGTTAACAGGGAATGCCAAACCCTGACGGTGCTGGGTGGCTCACTGTCAGCAGCACTGTGCTCAGTGGGAGAGGAGTCAGCAAGGTAAATGTGGAGGACAGACTGCGTGGCTCGGGAGTGTGGTTTTGGTGTCTGGAGAGGAGAGGCGGCCTTAGAAGGCTAGATAAAGCTGGTGAAAAGGGCCAGATTATGATGCAGAAGGAAATGTTGTGTCTACCTTCTGAGCACAGACTATCTTTTAGACAATTTCATAACAACTATCATTTTTGGTAATAACTTGCTGGTTTCAACCCATTCAAGCTCTCTTAAAATCTATGGTGATTAGAGAATTTCTTCTTAGAACTTTCAAAGTTGATGCACACATTTATCTTTTGTTTACCAATCTTAGTTTCTTCATCATGCAGGCAATATGCATAATCTTTATAATACATGAACTTAAATACTCTGGTTGAAATCATACCTGAAATTTGATTTGGAGGAAATTAAGGCCTGCCATCAGGTCTGCAGAAGCATGTGGTAGCACTCAGAAGCAAAGACCTGAGCTCCAGGCCTGGCCCTGCCACTTATTTAGCCTTTGAGACCTCGGACAAGTCCCTTAACTCCCACGAGACTGGTTTCTCATGGGTCAGCCAATAAATGCTAAGGACGAACATTTACCACGTCCTTCTTGGTATCAGGTGCTGTTCTAAGTAGTTTACATATATTAGTTCCTTTAATTCTTACTAGAGTTCTATGTGCCATGGGTGTATAAATTATCTTCATTTTATATATAAAGAAATCGTGGCTCAGAGAGGCTGAGTAACTTGTCTAAGGTCACATAGCAAGCAGGAGGTAGAGCTGGGATTCATACCCAGGAAGTCTGACTCGAGAGTCATGCTCCTAAGGGAAGTTCTACTCCTTTACCTACTGCTATAAGCGTTAATGGTACCACTAATATAGCATTTTCAAAATAGTATGGTATGATATTGAAGAATATGTAGGCTTAGGGGAAGGCAGTCTGAAAATGACCTGGACAAATCATTGAAATGATAGTCAGTATTCTCGCCATGTGCTGAGTTAGCACTCAGCAGTGCAGTGACACGAGCTGATGTCACATGGTGGACGCACATTCATTTCCCAAATCTTAGTGCTTACTATGTGGGTCTTGCAAGTCAAGGGACAGTGACAGCGGTCTTGAGGGTGATTCTTCCCTGTTCTGGAGGGCTGGAGAAGGTATTGGGAGGAGAGTGCTTTTCATCCTGTTCTGAGCAAGGCAGGGGATGGACAGCTGCAGGTGGGCCTCGCCTCGGTGAACACAGGGCCGAGAGGAAGAGGAGGCAGGGCAGCACCGGGGACATGTCGCCGCTCCCGCTGCACCTCTCACGTGCGTCCTTGTCTGCTGTGTACCTATAGTACAGATGCGTTTTAATGATGATCCGACTTTCTAAGGAGAGGCTATTGTGTTTTTTGAACTCTACTTTGAAAGGGGTGAAGGGCAAAATACAATGTGGCATGTTGTGACAGGCATGGGCTTTGGCAGACAGATTTAAATTCAACTCTTGGCCATGGACAAGCACTGTCCCCATTGTAAGTAATGCCCGGTCTCTCACCTGTGAAGTAGTCATCGTGGTGCTCACCTTGCTGAATTGTGCTGGGCGTCTTAGTCCAGTGCCTGGCACACAGGAGCGGAGTATATGGTGCCAGGCCTGTCTGAAAAATTTGCAAACTCAGACTGACTTTTCTTTGGGATTCTAGATGCTGGGGGTTCGTTCACTAGGTTCTTTGGTTTTTGCCTTTCTTTGCCTTCTTCTTTCCCTCTTTCTGTTTCTCCTTCTCTTTTTTATATCCATTGCATAGACTTCATTTTTGTTGTGTTACTGCTTTGAATTAACCATGTAAAACTTTCTTTACGACTTGTTGCAAGTATTAATAGTATACCTGTAATATGGGACAATGCTGACCTGAGATGAGAGAGTTTTATTAGGTCTGGAAAAATACTTGTCTCATTACAGAGTTTATCTCATAGATAGTACGGTAGCATTGTATCATCCTGGTCTAAAATAAAGGCTGCCCAAGGTGATATCTTTAGCTAGTATTTCAGTGTGGCATAGAACTCATACATAGTTCCTTAATTCAAGGTCTGAAATGACTGCCAGCCCAGGAGTGTGAGAGTATAACGTGATGGTAGTGTAGGCGTATCTGGGATAGCAGCACTTGTTCCTGATGGGCTGTGGCCGCCATTAACTGCCATGGCTTGTGGGACCTCCTGGCCCATGTTTGGGCTTCTGATCTAAGGCTAGAGCAAATTCTTCACTCAAACTTTACTGAAAAAATACTACATCACTGAAAGTGAGATGCTGGCAGTGGTGATGCCAAGAAGGGCCGTGATGAGCCATACATAGCAGAACTATGAATTAGAGTCAGCCTGCGCAGTAGAAGGGGGAAACCAACTAGTACTGGGCCTGGAAGAAGTAGAACATGGGCGGGGAGGCCAACTAGTACTGGCCTGGAGAAGCAGAACATGTTGACGTGGAACTGGAAAGGAAATCTTCATGGACTCATGTCATGTTGGTCTAGAGCTGCCCTTGACTTGGGTCCTAGCTTTTTGTGTAGCCTGGTGATAGGTGTCAGGGATTCCTGTTTGTGCTCATTATTGCAGTAAATGACCTGTGTGATAGACAGCTGGCAAGCCTGACCGTGTCACCCTTCTTTGTCCAAGTGTCATAGACCTAATTGTGAGACCTTGGCTGGGTTATTTTTAACCGTCAAGTACCTACCTCCAGTGTCTTCCCTGTTAAAATAGGCTGTTAGCATCAGGTTAATACCCCTATTCCAGATGCATCACAAATACGTCTCTGAGTCTGGAGATGTGAGATACTGAATTACACTTGAGTGTCCATCTGACTTTATATAAAACATGTATATATATGTATATAAAATATCAAACTCAGATGGGCACCAAATCTGGTATGGTCTTACATTCACTTAGGCTGTTTTGAACAGTTTTGAACTGTGTCTAGAAAACAATCAAAGCATTTGGTGGACTATACTGTGTCTTAAACTAATTAAGACACAGGCTCTCTGCAAAGGAATTTGGGAACTTTTACAGAAGTGTAATTAAAAACACTTTGCTGCATAATATCTTACTGCCTTATGCTCAAATTCCCAGGATCCAAGACCTAGGAAGAGGGTCGATTCCTCATTATGATGTGAATAAGTAGCATATTGCCATTTCTGAAAATTCCCACCAACTAGTATAGTCTTTCCTCAGTATTCTAGACATTAAATATTAGTTAACATTGAGACATACCTCGTATGCTCATCTGATAGCTAACTCAGTTTCCTGTATAACAAAGACCATTTTGTAAGAGTCTTAAGACATTGGTGTGATAGGACTTGTTAGTGAATTTAGCTGAGGTGTTAACGTATCTTATTTAGGCTTTCAAGTCCTGGTTTGGCTATTTACAGTGGCCAGTGGATTCTAGTGGGGCCCAGTTGAATTGATTTAATTATAAGAGGTGATACTTATGGAATTCTTGCTGTGTGTCAGGTGCTGTGTTTGGTACTTCGACACACAATGTCACTTAATCATCAGAATTAGATGAGGGAGGAATTAGTAGCCTTTTTCTGGTATAGATGAGGACCTTAGGGGATAGAAAAGTTAAATAATGTTCTCAAGTTCACAAGAAACTGAAAACTTTGCCAGATAATTTGTAGCCACGGTTCAAACACTATTTCACATACACCAAAGCGTTACTGATAGAAGATGACGTAGAATCAGAAGTTAAGAGCTTGAATACAGTCCTAACAGGAGAATGACCCTGATCATCCGAGCCTCTCATCACATGCTGACTTTTTGCTTCAAAACTGTCTTTAGACTGAAGCTCAGACTCCACGGCCTGACACTTGGGGCTCTGTGCAGTGTGGTCCCAGTCTTAATTACTCACGTGTCGTCTTTGCTCCAGGGAAGCTGTTCCTGTTCTTGTTTCTGAAATGTGTTCAGGTAGGCCTTTGTGCCTCTGTCCGGATTTTAACTCGTGTTGTAGCAGGTGTTAGAATTTCCTTCCTTTTTAAGGCTGAATAATGTTCTACTGCATGTGCCCGCCATGTTCTGTTCATCCTTTATCTGTCGATGAATGTTTGGGTTACTTCCTCCTATTGGTTATTGTGAGTAATGCCATCACGAACTTGCAGATGAAACTGTCTGTTTGAGTCCCTGGCAAATTCTTTCTTTTTGGCAATTCTTTCTTTTTAGTTAGTATTCTAAAAAAATAGATATTTGGGTTATTCACTTATTTTTATTTAAAAAATATGTATTTTTTTATGTATGTATGTATTTAGAAGGAAATAACTATTTTAGCAAATTTTTTTTTAAAGGTGTATGTGGCAGGGTTTGATTATCACCTAAACCCTAATATATCATGTGCCAGTCTTTGGGGAAACTTTTCTTTGCCTGAATCATGCCCATCCTTTTGGCCTCCCTCAGATCTGTCGTCTTGGACATTTTTAGACCTCTACAGTTTGTAGTGACCTTGTCTTTATCTACACCCAGAGCACTCATTTAGACAGAGAGATAATCTGGCTAATGACTCATTTAACCAAGACTCTCTCAAATCCTGTTTCATTTGTTGTTAGTGTCTACAGCAGTTATTTAACTCTTAGATTTTGTTTTTCTTAGGAGTTAAAAAACTCACCTCCTAACCTATCTTATAAACTCCTCAGGTGCACAGACCATGGGAGCTGCTCGTATTTCCCACTGTGCCTGACATTATGATTTGTCTAAAGTTGGCCCTTATCAGTTGGTTGCTTGCTTGCTAAATGGCTGTGGCCTCAGCTCAGTCTAGCAGCCAGTGTGATTGGGCAGCCTTGTGAAGGGTTGTTTTTAGGTGAGTCCTGGCTCGTCTTGGCTTTGAACTGTCATTACTTCAGGGGTGAAAGTAGCGTGACTTGGTGACTATCAAGACTCAGACCTAGAAGACTCCTCTGCCTTCTTTAGTATTTCCTAGATGTCATTTTACACTAAATAATTAGCATTAAGATATTTGAGTAAATATTGCTTGTTACGTTGCCACCTTCCTGATTTATTTCTCTGAAGGTAAAGGATGGTTATGGTAAATCTTTTCTGTTGAGATAAAAAATTTCCCTATAACTAGAAGCTCTGTTTCTCATTTTCTTTATTCCTGGTATGTGAGGATTTCAGCTTTCCTCACACGGTCAAATGCGAGGCTCTTGCCCAGCAGAGGAGTACTTTCTTATATGAAGGTTGAAGACGCTTTGTACGGCTTTGTACACCGCTTCTTCGCTACTTTTTGCCAAAGCTTCCCAGGCCTAACAGTCAGGATCGTATGGTCTGATGAAAAGAGAACAGATTCTTGGCTACTTGTCTTGGTTTCCCTTCTGCTAGCTAATGTCGCTTCACTTCTTTGCACCCCATTGTTGTGGACATAAAGGCAGAGAATTCGTATCTGCCTCTTGGGGATTTAGGAGCAGCTCAGGAAAATGGTGTTAAGTGTATATTCTGTGCCAGCACTTTCATAGGTGTGGAAGTGTTTCTAAAGAATTCTAGAGACATGGAAACAAATAACTAAAGTGATTTGGAAGAAAATAAGGAGGCCGTTAGGTAGACAGGTTGGATGCCTAGCTAGAGCCCCAGTAGAACAGAGACTTTAAAAATATGTTATGGAAGGATTTGATATTTCAAAGAAGCGCCAAAGTGGTCATTATGGTGAAAACAGGTCATTGTAGTATTTTCTTACAGGGTTTAGTTATAATTTTATTTTAAATTTCATATAGGGAATTGAAATGTAAACTTTTAGGGTTTAGGGCTTCAAAAGATCTTTATCTGGCCCTGGGAAGAATTACGATATAAAAGATACGGGAACCATTCTGACTTTTTATGTATGTATACTAATGTTTCACTCATCTGGCTTTGTGGAGGAATGTTCCATGTTATTGAGTCTCAGAAAATATTAGAGCTGTGCTTTAATATCGAACTTTTTGGCTAATACATGTTTCCAACGTGTATTGCATATATCTTTGTCATCAAAAACAGAATACAATCTCATTTTGGCCATTGATTGCTATGCTGTCTTCTTACTCAGTGTTACAATAAAGCACTCAGGGCCTGCTGAGCCAGGGGGCTGTTGGCTCATATTTTTAGAATTATTTTGATCACTAATTTCTTCTTTTCTTTGTTTGTTTTGCCGCCTCCCCATCTCAGTCTTTCTCTCTCCCTCCGTTTCTTTCTCTTTCTCTCTTTCTCCCTCCTTCTCTCCCTCTCTCTCTGTCTTTCTCCCTTTTCTGTTAGTGGCCATTGCGTCTTTGCTGATGGTGGGAGTTCTTAACCTAGTGTCTCAAATATTTGTCAACTTTTATGTGCTTATTACATGTGTGTTTCCCCAAAAAGGTTCATTGCTTCTATTGGTTTCACAGGGATCAACAACTAAATATGGATTAGGGAGTAACCTGTAGCACTATTTTTTAAACTTGCAAATTTTGTTTCATTAATGTCTCATGGAAACCATTTAATGCATTAGGACCAGCAGTTTAAAAAAAATTCATAATAAATAGAATTAAACAAAAAAAATAATTCCTCCATCACATGGAAGAGAAGGATATTCTTAGTTTTGTCAAGTTTTTATCTTGCGTATGCGTGTGCACATAGATACACATACACAATTTTCGTGATGAAAATTTTGTTTCTTGCCCCAAGTCATAATCAGACATTTGAAGTCCAGGGCTATAGGGTGGCCCTTTTGCCTCCTGCGGTTTACAGATGTTAGTGCTTTCTTCTGTCATGTGTTGAGATGCCATAAGCCCAGTTTATTGGAAGTGTGGCTACAATGAAAGTAATGAGCCTAGAAGGATTTTTATTTTTTTTTTTCAAAATGTTTTCAGAATGTTTGTTATATTTAAAGGGGAAGGTGAGAGGGAAGATGGGCCAACAGTGGCACTAGCAGGTTTGTATCAAGACTAATGCCCGAGCCTGGGAATCCTGCAGGTGAGGGCTGCGAGCAGTGGTTTTCATCTCTGGCTCCACATTTCTTTATCTGGAGACTCTTAAAAAAAAAAAAAGATACAGATCTCTCAGCCCTCCCCAGACCATTGAAATAAAATCATGGAGGACTGAGTTCTGGAAGAACTGTCCTACAGAATAAAATGCATGTCCTTTAGGTTACATATTTGGACTGTTCAGGCCTTTCTTTGGGGTTCTGAATTCTGGTTTGGAGAGTAGAAACTGGCAGATTGAAAAGTCCGCTGGAATAACTTCTGTTTTCATGGTAATATCATAGTTGGAATACTCAAGTATTATTTGGTTATTCACAAGACATCTATTTTGGAAATGTTGAGCTAGGAAGATAGAGATGGTTTTGACTCAAAAATGTTTATACATTCTTGATCTAGTGTCTGCCCTTGAAAAGGAAAGATAACCTTGCTGACTGTGCTGCGTGCAGAAGAGTGGAGCCTTTTACTCTTCCTCTTCTTTCTTCCTTGTTCCTTGTCTCCCCCCCTTCCCTTTCCTTCCTTTTTCCTTAGTGGATGTCAGAGGCTGTCCCACAGGATACTGGGATGGTGAGGTATCCGGCATGTGCGGTAGGACTTGGGAGTACAGAGACCCAGGAGAGGGTGAGCCAGGCAGTGGCTGGGTTACTTAGCACCTTTTTACTGTAAGATGCAATAAGAAAACGCCAACTTTAAATAGTATCCAGTTGTTTATTTAAAAAATGATGTATCCCATTCATACAGTTAAGGCATTAATTTATATAAAAACCAACTGCCTGTTCACTATTGTTCTGATCCCTGAAAGGAAGGTTTAATCTCGTGTACAGGTACCTGAAAGTAGAAGGAGTGGCTCCCTAAAAGTAGAGTACAGTTTTAACACTCACTCAGTCAGCAGCCATCCGGAATATCTTTCTTGTCTCCGAGGGAGGAGAGTTGTGACCAAACGTTTGAATTATTCTGCTGGCACATACAGGGTATTTAAATCTTTGGTTTATGTACATAGAACCTTCAAGGGAGAAACTCATAAATGGTGAGGGCAGGTAACATAGTAGAGGACAAACCTGTGGGGAATTCAGGGTTAGCAGATCAATATTTGAACCGTGTATTAATACTTAAAATGGAATGCAGAGAGAATGCAGTTTCCTGTGTTTGCCTGTCTGGGTTGATGTGGCTTGTTCTGCTTGGTCCCGTGTTTGGTTGGTCCAGCCATGTGGGGGCATCAGTGGTTACTTTGTAACAAACCACCCTCAGAAATTAATGGGTTAACACAACAGCCATTAATTTGTTCATAATTCACTGGCATAGCAATTTAGGTTGAGTTCAGCTTTATACAGGGTGGACATAAAGTTCATGTGCAATTTAAAATAGTTCCAACTTTATGGACACCCAGTATGTCGTCTGCTGGGATCATTCGTGTGACTTTAGGCCTCTGGGGATTGATTTAGGATGGCCTCACTCATCAGCCATGTCATAATAAGCTGTAGGTCAGCTCTTTTGGGGGCCTCTCCAGCACACTACCTCAGGTTCATTCATTTGGACCCATCCTGATAAACAAATACTTTTTAAGCCTCTGTCTCATTTACTGATGTCCCTGTGGTCAACTCAAGTCACATGGCCAAGTCCAGATTCAAGAGGTGGTGAAATAAACTTTGTCTCTTGATGGAGAGAGTAGCAAGTCCCATTACAAATGGGGTGTGCATGCAGGGATGGAAGGAATTGTTCTGGCCATTCTGCTGACCGTCCACCAGAGTCTACAGGGAAATTGAGGGGGAAAAGATACAGTTTAAGAATTTGTTCAGTGGCAACACATGGCATAAAGACTTAATATTAGGCACTCTGAGTAGTATGTTTGGTATTATATTGCAACACAAAAATAATTGTATGTGAGTCAGTAGCTTGTGATGAGTGCATCGTACCCTGTGTGAATCAGTCATTTAGTTGACAAATATGTATTGCACATTGTCAGTGGGCCAGGCACTGCTCTAGGTGATGGGGGAAAGTGCACATAATTTAGTATGTGTAATTATGTGTAAGAGTCACAAGGAACAAAGAGAAACTTCAACTTAGTAATGTGGCTTTTGATTTTGAATTTGAGACAGCAGTTTGTTCTGCATGTGGGAATGCTGCAGAGGCAGATTTTTATCAAGGATTTATCCACTGTGAAGTTCGGTTTTAAAGACCAACTCAGTAATTGGTTTTTCTGCTAACAGCAAATCTACATATTCTAGAATTATTACATTCAAAAAATTACCTAAAAAGGGACAAGGATTTACATTTCTACCTAAAGGAGGCTAATTTTGTAATCAGCACATATTAAAGGAATAACCGATAGTTTTATTTTCATAATTTCCAATCTAACTACTTCTAATGTTATAGTTAGAAGCTATTCGAACAATTATTCGGTGTCAAGCATCTCTCATCTACCGGCCTAGATGGGTTGTGGTGTGACGAGGATGAGGAAACCCTCTTGAGAAAATCTTAACTGTCTTTGTCAGGTCAAATTAGTTGCGTCCTCATGATAGAATGTTAGGAATAAATGGAAAAATTGCATGGGAATTGTGATTTTCCTTGTATAATGGCAGTCTTGTCCACTCTTGACAAGATTATGTTCTTATAGGATGAAAGTAAATGACCTGTTTAGTTAAGTTGGGAGAAAGTCTTTTATAATTAAAATCATTGTGATCCATATAAATAAAACCCCATAATATTTCTACTGTTCCTTTGTTTTCTTTGCTGTTACCTTTCTCTGCTGCCTTTTGTGGGATGACATTGGAAAGGTGGGGAAGTTGAAGGTGACTTTTTCCTTCTCGTATCTTTCATGATCCTTTTTCCTTTTCAAGTTTTTACCACTTATATAAGGGGTTTGTTGGGCATCTTTTTTCCCCTCCTATGTCGTTGATGTTGAAACTGAAATTAAAAATAGAGCCGCCAAGGTGAGTTACAGTTAGTGACTTTTGCTTGTGACTTTATGGTAGGCTTTGTACAAAATGAACTCAATGAGCACCATTGGTGCTGCTAGGAATTTCGGGTTGAGGTGGAAAGGAAGAGGAACAGTGTTACGGTTTAGTGTTCAGCGTGAGAGGTTAGCATTGGTCCCTCAGAAAGTGCATTTCAATTTCACATTAACTGTAATTATGACATTAAACGTAAATTCGACATTTCAAATTTCTGATATTCTAGTACATTAGATATAATATGAAATTATGAGTTTCAAATGCTGAGAGGGTATATGTAGGTCTAATGTTGATCTGAGTCCGTGGTAGAGATTGATAGACTTACAGATGGGTGGAACCAAAGGAAAGGCCCTGTTGATTAGGATGGGAAACTCTGGGTGACCGGTGATAACGTAGACAGATAAAGATGAGAGGAGACGGGCACAGCAGCATTGCCCGGAGTCGGGAGAGCAGTAGTGGGTGGTGACGAAATTTAGGGGAACTATGACAGAGCTTTGGAGACCTCTTATCCAGAAGCATCAATTAAGCCAGAGATTTATTTTAAAAGTATTTTTAATGTATAAATCTGTGCTTTTCATTTATCAGCAGCAGGAATGAACATTGCTGACCATTTGTCATCACAGATGCAAAGTATTTTCGAGAATTATGAAATGAAAGGGGAAGCAGGAGACCCAGTGTTGATTTAAGAGGTCGAAACCTTCCAGCCCTGAAGTTTAAGATGCTGAAGTATATCCTGTGCCCTAAGCAGCGTGTTTTGTTCTTTCCTTTACAGACCTACATTGGAAGTGTGGTCATATCTGTTAACCCGTACCGGTCCTTGCCCATTTATTCACCAGAGAAAGTGGAAGATTACAGGAATAGAAATTTTTATGAACTGAGCCCTCACATGTAAGTATGATACTAAAGCAGAAAGTTCTCTTACTTCAGCGTCGTTGAGTTGACAGATGTGTGCAGCTGTCTCCTTTGAGTCTCAGGAAAATGTTTCTGTCAGTTTAAAAAAAGTCAGATAATGGAATGTAGATGTTAATTGTTATGCCTTATTTTAAATTAAAAAAAAAAAGGCAGATTACTCCATTTGGTGTCAGACTCTTTCAGTTCAGAAATGTTTGGGTTCAACTATGAAGTACTTGAGAGATACTGAAATGATTATGCCAATTTGTAAAATAGTTTCTGTTCAAAATTCTGTGTAAGTAGCAGCTGCTCCTAATCATTTTCGCAAATAAAGCAGGAATGTGCATTGTTTATTATCACAGAGTCTAAGCAGTGTTTTCTTAGTCTTTTGGGGCCAGAACGACCCCAAGTGTTGGGCTGTGTGACAGTGTTTAGGGGAAAGGACTAAACAGTACCTTCTGCTTATAATCTTTGGGGACATTGTTCGCCCCATGTGTGCCACAGGCAAATGATTTCACCTTGAGTTAACCGCTGGTTTGATTTTTCTGAAGACGGTCACATGTCAGCATAAATAATTCCTTCACAGAACCTGTAGATTCCATTTGTCTGTTTCTTACAAGGCGAGTTCTTTGTTGAAATACTTGAGAGATCCTGAAATGATTGTGCAGTTTGTACTGCTTGAATTTTGCCTTCTAGTCCGAATTACTGAAAAATAATAGTGGGAAGATTTCCTTAGGTTTGGTGGATCCATGGCAGATCTGGAATAAAAATGGCTGAGCCAGAAAAAAAATTATGAGAATACCCAGAAATTGTCATAAACAACACCTTGAACTTTTCATTTCTCAAGTCACGTTATATTTAGTGATACTCAAGATGAATCTGTTCCCTGTTTACATTCTCATGTCAGCGATGGAGTTTAAAGAAAAAGAAAGTGAAAGATGCTGAATTAGGCCAAGTTGTTCAGTGAGTTGAGAGCCTCAGACTGCTGTCCTTGCGACTTATGCAGAAACATTTCCTGCCCCCTCCCATGTGTGTGTGGGGGGCTGTTTGACCAGAATTCATGCTCTTAGTACTGTTAGTTGCTCCGGGTGGCCCTTATTGTGTTACAGAGGGCTGTTGGTAGATGCAGCCTCATGCTTTCTGTGTGATAAACTGTTGAATGTGGATTTAGAATATGAATTACTGCTGAACTCTCTAATGTATGCAAAAAATGCCTTGGAAAGTGTGTCAACATTCTACAAGGCCTGCCTTACTTCGCATTAGCACCATTGTTAGGACCTTTTACAGTAGTGTTGCCCTTTCTCTCAGAACAGATGGTACACTGAAAACAACCCCAATCGTCACGAGATGTATATAAATATATGTGCAGATAAATATCGATGGGGGCACGTTCTGAAAATGTCTTGGCAGCGGAAAGGATTAATTGGTCATTGGGATATTGGTAGTGTGGGCTATTTGAAGATGATTAAGCTGCCAACTTCTGGGGCTAACTTCCAGAGTTCAGATATTTTCTGTCTTTTCGTGAAAGCCGGGGCGATTTTACTCCCCCGCCCCTCCCCAGGGGACATTTGATAATGTCTGGAGACATTTTGGTTGTCGCAATTGGGGATAGATAGGAGGGTCCTGCTTGTGGGTGGGGGTCAGGGATATTGCTAAGCATCCTCGATCCACACAGCAGCCCTTCACAATAAACAGTTACCTGTTAATAATGTCAGTAGTGCTGAGGTTGAGAAACCCACAACTAAAGTGAAGGAATGTGCAGAAAGCCTTAGTTGTGTCCACAGAAAAGGATTTTCTCTGTATTGCTAAAGATCAGTTCTATTATGTTTGATAGAAAAGAAAATCTAATAATTAAAGATATACTGGCCTATATACCACTGTTCAGATATTTATTTTCATTTCTTTTGATGATGTAGCTGATAGTTACATACGTGGACTGCTTGGAACAAGGATTTTTTATTCTTTAAATTTGTGCAAATAGTTTTAAAAACCAAATGTTACGTATTTTACCAACCAAGCAGATTCTGATTATTCCATTTGCTTCTAAATGTATGTTTTGCAAGTGATCCTGTTTTGTTTTTCCTTAAGAAAATAAAATCCAAAATTTGTTTCGTAAAGTTATCCTTATGGCTAAGGCCCAGTGGTGAAATACTTTAATCCATATCTGAATTTTTATTTTGCATTCTAGGCCTTAAAGCTCTGCACCTCAAAGGATGGTGTTTGGATGACCTGTGTCAGAATCCCCCAGGGGCTTATGAGAAATTTGATTTCCTAGGTCTTCCCTTTGACTATCTACATTTTTCACAAGCTTTCCAGGTGATTCTTAGGCATATGTGAGTTTGAGAACATGTCTTAGATGTATACTTACAAGTGTTTTCCTTTCCTTTCTTAACTGCTTACCACAAATAATGATCTACAATAACAGTAGTTGTTGTAATAATAGTAACAGCTGGTATTTATTGAGTACCCACTAAATACTTTACACGTATATAGCTTACTCCATTCTTGGTTCTGTGAGGTAGAGGTAGGCACTATTACAGGTGGGGACATTGTCATAGAAAGATGAAGTAATTTCCCTCGAAGCCGCATGGCTGGTGGAAGTGGAGCTGAGCGTGAACACAGGCGCCTGCTGCTCCTCAGCTGGAATGGGTTTGCCTTATTCATGGACGTCCATACGCCACTCTTGGGTCACCAGTGTTCCTGCACTGCAGGCCTCCAAGATCATTTTGGTGGTGCCTCAGCTTACCTCATGCCATTTTTTCCGTTTATGGCTTAAACCCCCACTTTGGGGATGTTGAGATAGATGTTTGTTTAGACTGAGAATGTTTAGATGTTTATTCTAGAACACAGAAGTTTATGCTCCAGAATATCCTTTTTTCTTTTTTTGGAGTCGTTGTCTCATTCTGTTGCCCTGAGTAGAGGGCCATGGTATCATAGCTAACAGCAACCTCAGACTCGTGAGCTCCAGAGATCCTCTTGCCTCAGGTTCCCAAGTAGCTGGGACTGTAGGCACCCACCACAATGCTTGGCTAGTTGTTTTTTTTTTCCCCCAATTTTTTTTTTTTAGTAGAGATGAGTTCTTACCCTTGCTCAGGCCAATCTTGAGCTCAAGCAATCCACCTGCCTCAGCCTCCCGAAGTGCTAGTGAGCCGCCATGCCCAGCCAGAATATCCCTTTTTATCCCTGCCCCTGAAACATTCTTGTAGGAGCACTGCTACCTTGGTTCACTGCCCTCACCCCCAGGGAAAACAGTCATGCCCAGCAATAAATTAAATTCTCAGTGTGTTTAGGATAAAGAAAAAAACTTTTTACTATGGACAACAGAGCACTGTATGTGATGTGCACAGTACTTTTTTACCTAAAGCGTCTGAATTTGCCAGATTTCTATCACACCCGCTCCCTGTCTCCCTCCCACTGCAGCATCTTTGCTGATTGCTGCTTTCTGCCTGGAAGGCTCCTCCTTCCCAAGTAACTCCTGTCCTTCCTTCAGATCTCACATCACTTAGACCACCTCCGGGAAGAACCTTCCCTCACCTGCTCCCTGGGAGGCCAGATCGATTGCTCTTGTCGCAGTTACAATTTAACATTCATTTAAGGGGTTACTCAACCTGGAGTATAGTAAGGATTCTGTAAAAATACATGGAACAGGACTTCAGCTCAAGCCCTAGCTGTAGGCAATCTGGAACGGATTGCTTGAAGAAACTTAAGCTCAGAGCTCTGTTGAATGGGAAAATACTCCTAGGATTTTGGGGAGAGGAAAATATGTATTGGTATTTAGATAATATAATTATCTGGTCTATGTAAAATGCTTAGCATAGAACCTGCTAGAGCAAGATAACTGCTGCTATGAGCAGTGATGATTACAGTGATTATTGTAATAATAAAATATGTGGGGCACACTTCCAGCACGCTCACATGCTTGTTCTCACCACTGTCTCCGTGGTGGGACATTTTCCCTTCCTTTGGTGCGTCTTCCTGCATTATTCTTTGTGCTGTCCATCTTTGACAGTGTCTTGAAACAGGTCAGTGCTAACTTGATTCCCTACTAAAACTCAGCCTGGCGTCCTCAGATAGGTTGTTTGTGGTACACACATACAAGGGGGCAAGATGACTTTAGTTTGTGATGTTCTTTATACGTGTTTCAAGACTTTGGTTCCAATTTGAATAGAAAACAACTTAAGCAACTGCTCAGACCTAATACATACTTTGAAACCTTTGCCAATAAACTTACCCCAAATTACATGTGGGATTTAATTCATGCTGCTGTTCACTGTTAGTCTGCAAAAGCATCCAGATATTTTCCTTGTAATTCAAATGTTTTGAAGGTGTCTGGAATTTATTTTTCTTTAAATTTCAGACAATTGAAAATATTTACATTCTGTGTAAATATATGTAAGTGACTTTCACATGGCAAAAATATATAAATGAGTGAAGTAAAGATAGATTGGTTTCTTAGTGATATTCTTTCAAAAATAGTCTTCTTTTTTTTTTTTT
>NW_003852617.1:961245-962298 GCF_000181295.1 Otolemur garnettii
TTAAATACTTGAGCCACAGGCATCCGGCCCAAAAATAGTTTTCTATTGTCATTTGCAGGACTTTTAGCTCATCAAACATTTTACTTTGTGGCTGGACTCTTCTCTTTCAATTCTCTGTGACCCCCTTAGATGTGTGAAGTTATATCTTTGAACATGATGTCAGTAGGTGGCATCCCCAGGGAAATGTGGCTCCCCTGGGTGGCAGAGTCTATGCCATGAGTGATTATAGTGGTGTAAAGAATGTCTTTTCATGTGTTTTTTAAATTCTTTGAAAATAAGGACAATTTTTAAAATGTATATCATGGAGAACTTAGCACGTTTCAAACAATGCAGTAGTTGGATCCACTGAGAGCTATGTGAGAGGGGAGAGATGAGGGAAATACCGGAACTACAGGCTGGGCATCTCTACTTTGTAATTTTTTTTTTTTTTTTCTGGCCAGGGCTGGGTTTGAACCCGCCACCTCTAGCATATAAGACCAGCGCCCTACCCTTTTGAGCCACAGGTGTTGCCCCCATGAGCTTCTCTACTTTGAAAAGCTGAAATCTGAAATGCTGTAAAGTCAGACACTTTTTGAGCACCAACTTTATGCCAGAAGTGAAAAATTCTACACCTGACCTCATGTGACAGGTTGCATTTACAATACAGGCATACAACACAGAGTGTACTCAGTGTCCCCAAGGTAATGATAAAATTTCCTTCGGCTGTATGAGGCGTATGTGAAACATAAATGAAGTTTTTGTTTAGATTTGGGTCCCACCCCCAAGATCATTTTGCATATTACAGATATTCTGAAATCTGGAAAACTCTGAAATCCAAAGTGCTTCTGGTGCCAAGCATTTCAGATGAGGGCGCTCCCTCAGCCTGCACTGACTCTCCTTCCACACAGGTGGACTAGCACTGTGGGAGGCTGCCTGCACACATTTTAGTCACCCAATCCACTGGCCTTTGGTTGGCTGATTGCATTTTGATCTTGCAGCAGTTGACTTGGTTCATCACCGACAGATGGATCTTCCTAAAATCGGGTCATGTTAACTCCCTTTCCCAGAAACCTT
>NW_003852617.1:962620-979663 GCF_000181295.1 Otolemur garnettii
AATGGTGTAGACTCTTCTGTAGATCAGAAACTTTATCCTGCGTGTCTCTGTAGTGTTCTCCATGCTTGTCTCTTAGGAGCTTAGTAACTATAGAACAAAAGAGGTTTTATATAATTTTTCATCATACTGTATTTTACATATGTTGTATCTGGCAGTTAGTGAAATCAAAATGTACTTGGTAGGATATTTGAGGAGATTATTTAAAATTTCATGCAGTACAAGGAAAATTTTTTCATTTTTATGAAAATAATAAGCGACTATTTTTATGGTGGTCTTCAACACTAATTTTTTGTTCAGTTTCAACTTGTGTTATCCATGTGCCCATTGGAGAGAACTCGCCACCAGAAGGAAGAGTGCATTGTGGCTCCTGGCAATAACCCCTTTTGGGGGTCACAGCCCAGGAGTGAGCTGAAATGTGTCCTTCTTGAATTAAGATACAATGTGTTGGCCCTAGCACATCAGGGATCGTGATCACTATTTGAAGCAAACAGCCTTTCCATGTTAGTAAATGGAAAACCTAGAAAAAAAATGTTTAAAAACTTAGAAAAAAATAGCTTAAGGCTTTACGTAATTTCTGGTTACTTCATCTAAAAATTGGAAATTAATGAGTAGGAGGATTTAGGGGTGGTGCTGATGTCAGTTCTTCAGTTGTGAGCCCTCTGTCTCTGTGGAACCTTGACCTATAACTTTGTGCCAAATTGATTTTTAGGACCATGTGCCATTGCCCATGTATGACATTGCTAGAATGCTTGTGTGTTTTGAGTCCTTGTTAGTCCTGTTACCATTTTACTCCATTCAAAGCGAATCAGATAAATGTTATAAAGAACATTTCTGGCTGTATCTCAAAATGTACAGATGCTACGGTTGAGTGTACAGAGCTTACAGTTTCAAGGCAGAAGACTCCGACACTGTCCCTCTTATATAATCAATCTTTTCCTCTGCAACCGAGTTGAAATTCTGTGAATAAAATTCTATTTATTTTTAGAACTCTTATGACAACTAGATACTGAATTCTCACTGAGGTTGCTTGTGTAATTGGGCATAAAAAAAAGTAATTTCTCAAGCATGTGTGTGTGTGTGTCAAAGAGACGTCACTGAGGCTATTATTTCTCTCGTTTTACCTTTGGAACAGTTGAGCCTTTCATTGATCCAGTTGCTGAAAAGTACTTTATGCTTTCCCCGTCTAGCATTCTTTGTAATTATTGCTTCAGAAAAGTTATTCATTGACAGAGCAAATCTTTAGTGAGTGCTTACCATGTGGCAGGCACTCTTTTAGGCACTGGGATACAGCAGTGACCAAAACAGGTAAAGTTGCTGTCTTCAGAACGGAGACAATACTCTGACTTAAGTATTTAGAAACCAAGACTGGTCACACCATCAATTAGGAGGAAAGAAGAGAACTGAAGCCAGGAAGCTTCTGAGAAAGAAACTAATGAATATTAAATGTTATTCTTATAAAATACATGTTGAGCTATATTCTCCAAAGTAATTTAAGTCAGTAGGTGATACTGCTTTGGTGTCTGATCCATGTAAGTAGTTTGTACAGGAGGGGATCAGAGCTCTGTCTTCCCTCCCCAGTTGAGATGCCTTAACTATCTCATGTGTAATGACACCATCTTGAAAACAACTAAAATCACCCTGTTCCTTTTACGCATGATTGTAACAGTCAGAATAAATGGACAGGCATTGTGTTTGTGTTCAGTCTCGGGAGATATTTGTTTGATTCTGGACAACCAAGCATTAGAAAGCTTCTTGACTTAGAGCTGTGCACGATGGCCGTGTGGTGGTGAAGGTCAGCGGTTAGCTCAAAAGCTTTGTGAGGCTGGTCCGCAACAGGAAATATCTCTGAGCCCAGCACTTAATTACTTAGCTTCTGTAAATTCTCCATGATCAAACTTACTGCCTTTGATCCTCAAACTTTCGTTCTTAGTATATTGCTTTATTGGGGCTATTTTCAAATCTGTTTCTTTAGAGTATATAGTCTTGGCAGAAAGAGACCTCAGCTAATTTTTCTTCTAGATGATGAAGCTTTTAAAACTCAAGTAGGAAGTTTAGTTTGACGCCAGCCTGATGTTTTTGTCATGAAAATTGTTGTGATGTAAGAATATATTTATTAATTGGAGAGCGTCCTGCTATGTCCGAGCAGTCTCAGAATCCTGCTTTCTAGATTCCCAGTTAAAATTTATATCCCTTCTCACCAAATGCATATGTCAGAGTTTATTTTGAAAAGGCTGTTTGTGAAGCCAAGCATGTGTTCACGCCAGCATATATGACAACTTCAGTGAAATAATCTTAAAAAGAAAAGTTTGGTTCTTAGAAAAATCGGCTGCTTCCTGCCAGAATGGGACTGGTCTTTGATAGGCCCTGAGAAATTCTACAACATTCTGGAAAAGATCCATTTCATCCTTGAGACCTCGGCTTGAGAAGAATTAGTCTAATACCTTGTCCCTGATGATGAGAACTTCAGCTGGACCACAGCTGGGAAGCCCTGCTGGAGAGGGTGTATTTTGGGAGGGCAGAAATGAGAATTGGTGCCATGGTCTGTTGCTGGGACTCATGTGGTGGTGACACAGGGTAGGCAGGGCAGAGGAAGCCCTGTGGGAGTCTGTCTGAATGGGGGCTGGCAAATGCTGGTCCCAATCCAGTTTGGGGAAGTCAGGAAAGCCAGGGACAATAGGAACAGAGATCAGCAAAGGGAGTTTGGGGCCCCACATAGGGGACTGAAGAACCAAGGGTGGGGACTGAGGCCACAGGTCCAGGGGAACAGGCTTGGGCGCAGCAGCCCCAGGCTTTCGTCCCAGACCCTTGAAGGGATCCCAGATTCCCAAGTGGACACGATTGTTCAATCACCCGAGAAATGTGATTAGGCATCCATCCACAATATGTGTGAGGTGCCAGACATACAAAGATGGGTTTGTCCTTAAGGAGTCACAGCCTGGTGTGGGAGACCAACCAGAAAATAAATAAACACAAGAAAGAGAAGTACAGTAAAAAAACAAACAAACAAAAAAACCGGATGTGTCCTCATTTGCCCTGGCTCTTCCTGTTGTAGCCACGTAATTACTAAGACTGCCCTTTGCACTCCAGAAGTGTCTGTGGGCAGTGAATGGTACGGTCCCTGGGAGACGGGCCACAGCCTTGCTGGAGGAGCTAGGGAATGGAGTTTGCCCCATGGATCAGGGCTAGAGTTCTAGGCCCAGGAGGAATTTTCTAGTCCGAGGGAACAGTGTTGACCCAGGCATTCAACATGTGTTATGGAACTGCCTGCTATGTGCTGGGCACTAGTACAGATACTGGGGAGCAAAGAGGCAAAAATCTCAGTTCTGTTGGGCTTATGTTAGCAGAGTGAGAGACAAGACACAGGGGAACAAAATAAAATAAAGAGTCTCTTAGGTGGTGACATGTGCTGTGGAGAAATGTGAAACAGGGATGGGGCGTGAGTGTGGTTTCTCGTTTTAAGTGGCGTGGCCTGGGACTGCCTTGTGGAGATGGTGATGTTTCAGTACAGCCGGGAGAAGAGGGAGTGTTCCAGGCAGAGGGAGCAGCAGGTGCAAAGGTCTGGAGGGGAGACAGAGGTAGAATGGCAGCACATCAGCGGTCTGAGTGCCTGTGGTCCCCTAAGGTTGGGACGTGGGGTGCAAGCTGGGGAGGGGAGATGAGGTGGAAGAGGACGGCCAGACTCGGTCATGGAGAGCTTGTGTGCCAGGGATGTCCCTCTTACACAGACAGAAGGAGAGAGAACACCGGGTTGGGATGTGGACTGTTCTGAGCACACAGGGGAAGGGGAAGGACCTGCAGGAGAGGTTTAGCTGTAGGGACCTGAGAGGCTTTTTCGTCAGTAATTTAGACTAGAAGGGACAAAGACCGAAGGCTCATCTGGCGATGGGGGAACATTTCAGAGGTAAAGCCACGGCTGATGGAAGAGGGGAAGAGGCCAGTCTGGACTCCTGGTGGGGGCAGGAAGTAGCAGGGCCTGCATGCCAGGTGATTCCCGATTCCTGAAGAGTTGAGGTCACCAGGACACAGCTTGTGAAGCAGCAGCAGGTGCCCAGAGGGGCGAGGCTCCAGGTGATCCGTTGGTGTGGACTTGGAACTGAGGGCTTCCTCCCTGGCACTTCCCAGTACCCTAATTCCCAGTGTGGGGCAGAGTGGTTTGTCTGGACCTAGGCAAGGGTGGGTGTAGGCTTAAATTCCCAAGGGTGGCCTCGGCCACTGTGGTTTATCACTCAGCACCTGCTGCTTTACAGATGTGCTTGTGAAAGCTTTTAAGCAAAATTCGAATTCCTCTTTTGTGTATTAATTCACTGTGTAGCTGTTTTCTTTTTAAGGTAATTATTTATTCATGTTCGTTTGTCTGTGACTCTTAACTCACTGGCTCTATGTGGCTTTAATCTGAACTTCCTCTTAAAAGTGGTCAGGTTTGGGATGCAGAAAGACCAGCTTGGTGTGCTGCCTCCCATCCCCACTCTCATATTTTCTGTATTTAGAATTGTTATATTTTTAAGAAAGTGGAGGTTTTGGAGTCTTGTTTTCTTATATCTTAAACCTGGTTACTTAAATTTCAGCACTGACACAGTCCCCCTGGAGTCACTTCCCGTGGGCCTCTGTCCCTTGTTTGTTTTATCCCTGTGGGGCCTACCAGCAGATGTCTTGTGTTTTCTAATGTAATTTCTGACACCAGGTGTGTGGCTTTTTTCCAGCGCCAACCAATTTTCTGATACTAACTGGGTGTCCCAACGGTTCAGTTCTGACCCCCACCCCACAGGTCAAAGGCTCAGTCCCACAAGACTGCCTCATGCCCTGGTGACTCTCACTTCTGCCCAGCCAACCACAAACTCAGGGGTTTTTACCACCCTTCCTCAGGTTCAAGAATTTACTAGAAGGACTCAGAACTCAGGAAGACTTGATATTTACAGGTTGGTTATCAAGGGTACAACACAGGAACAGTCAAAAGGAAGAGATGCCTTGGGCTGGGGATGGGGGGTTTGCCTGAGTGAGTGTCCACACCCTCTCTGGGTGTGCCACCGTCCACCAGCCTGGGAGCTCTCCCCCAAACCCCTAGCCCAGAATCTCGTTCAAGTTTTTATAACCCAGTCTCCAGCTCCTGACTCTTCCACTCCCTGAGGGTGGGGAGGTGGAGCTGAAGGTTCCCACTCTCTCATCTCAGGCTTGGTCTTTAAATCTGGTGAACACCCCCTTTCCAAAGATATGTAGGGGCCCCCACCATGAGTCACCTCATTAGCATAACCTCTGGTATGGCTAAAGGGGCATGTTAGGAAAAATCAAAGACTCCTGTCACTCAGGAAATTCCAATGGTTTTAGGAGTTCTTAGCAGGGGCCTGAGAGAAAGACCAAATGTATTTCTTTTTGTACCACAGATGTGGACATTGTTCTTAAGAAGCTTCTTGGGGCTGGGCACAGTGGCTCACACCTGTAATCCTAGCAATCTGGGAGGCTGAGGTGGGTGGATTGCTTGAGCTCAGGAGTTCAAGACTAGCCTGAGCAAGAGTGAGACCCCACGTCTACTAAAAGTAGAACAGCTGGCTAGCCTTTGTGGCAGGCACCAGCAGTCCCAGCAACGTGGCGGGAAGAGGTAAGAGGATCTCTTGAGCCTAAGAGTTGGAGGTTTTGTGAGCTGTGACGCCGCGGCACTCAACCCCAGGGTGACAGAGTGAGACTCTGTCTCAGAAAAAAAAAGTCTTAGAAAGCTCCTTGGGAAATACTTGAATGTTGATTTCCTGAAGCCAGGCGAAGGTTGGAGTTTCTGTGTGGTGTCCTAGAAACCTGAATTAGTGGGTTTACTTTTTCTAAGCAGTGCCAAACAGTAGTTGAGCAGTTCAGCACATGTTCTGAGTGTTGTAGAGATGCAGCTGCCCAGCCCACACTCCGAGCACGCGCCAGGGCCTCCCACAGCCCCTCTGAGTCCTCGAGTACCTCTGGCTGTCATCGTCTCCCTCTCTCCTGCGTTCCTGTCTATCTTCCCCCTCTCCATTCTCACTAATGTGTGTTACCAAGTTTCTCTTGATTCTGCATCTCCTAGTGATCACACCATTTATTCTCCTTTGTTACAAAATTATTTGAAAACTCTGGGTGTGCTTGTTCTCTCTGGTTTATTTCCTTTTCTTAGTAGATTCAATCTGCTTGGCTTTCACATCCCCACTCTGGGAACGCTGTTCTGGTTAAGGTTATCTGGGACCTCCGTGCTGGCCAACCAGCGGTCCCTTCGAATCCTCCTCTTCTAGTTGTGAGTGACATTTGACCATGGGACCACCTCCTTCCTGACACTCTTACTTCTATTTGGCTTTCTGCCCCCCCCCCCCACTTCCCTGTTCGCCCCGCCCTGCTGGCTGCTCCATCTCCAGCCTCCATGAGCTCTTGGCCTGTGCGAGGGAGGGCTCAGCTCTGGGACATTTTCTTTTCTCCAGGGTACACAGTACTTAGAAGAGCCCACAGGAGCTTTCACCCTCTCTTTGGGCGATACTGGCTTCCTGATTTAGATCTGCGGCTAGACCTGTGTCGGCCCCGCAGCTCCTCCTTGGGTGTCTAAGAAGCATCTCAAACTAACATGCTTCAAGCTGGACTTAGGCTTAATGTCTGCCCCATGCCCCCTCCTCTTTCTCACCCTGCCAGCGGCAGCTCTGTCCTTTGGTTGCCCTTGACAAACCTTTTCTTTTCTTACCCCCGCTCTCAGTGCATCATGAGGCCTGTGTGTCCCGTTGGACCACCCTCTCCACCTTGCAGCCACTGTGCAGTCCAGGCCGCCACTGTTTCCTGACTGCGGTGGCCTCCTAACTCCCCAGCTGTCATTCCTTCACACATGTTACAGCTGCGGCCTAGAGTGATGTTTTTATAAAGGTGTCCCTCGGATCACTTTCCTTTGCTGCTCGCACATCTGCAGCGGTTCCCTTGTGGCTCGCAGGGTTCCTCTGGGTGACTCCTCACCCCCTTGTCCCAGCCACACTGGCTTCCCTGGCTGCTCCTGGAACTTGCCAAACATCCTTTTAGGTTTGTTCTTCCCCCACAGAGAGACTGGCTTATACCAGTCAGGAAATGGCTCAGTGGTCAAGGCAAACCTTCTCTGATCATACCTGAAATGTCAGCTCCCACCCCAATCACTCATTGTTCTCTTAGACTACTTTCCTTCAGAGCTTTTGTCATTACCTGACATTTCACTGTGTGTTCCTTTCTTTGTTGTTGGTTTTCTGCATTAGAATGTCATCTCCTTGAGAGCAGGAACTTTGTTTATTAATGTTTTACATATCCCTGTATCCACAGGAATTAGAATGGTGCCTGGCATGTAGAAGCCACTCCATAAATATTTGTGGAGTAAGTGGAAGAATGAATGAGGTTAGGGGCCTATTGTTTGTTAGAAACTTTGTATAGAAGACATGATCTTTGTGTTCAAGGACCTTCCAGTGTAGTTGAGGAAGGGGGAGACTGACCACAGAAACAGGTCAGCTTAACATATCAGCGTATTCGCAAAGACAAGGAGTAAGTTGGAAGCACAGAAAAATTGGTGGGTTCAGAGAAACTGCTACCTCTGTAGACCGTCGAAGAAGGAATTCTTGAAGTAGGTGGTCATTGTAATTTAGAGAAGATACAGCAAAAGAACAGTTTGGGCCGTGGCTTAATGAACCACAGGATGTTAGGAAAGGGAAAAGGTATTTGAGTTGAGCATGTAGAACTATTTTTTAATTTTAGTAAAACATTCAAATACCAGTCTGTTAGAGTCATTGGGAGGATTGAAGGATTATTAAGGTTACTCCAAAGTAATAGGAGGAGAGTTTGGGATGAAGGAATTACTTAAAATTACAAACTTATGTGTCTAGAAAACTTGCCATCTTGCATTTTAGTCACCAACTGGAAAAAATTTTCAGACGTGTTAAATATGCCTAGTTGTGTATGTGTATAAGTGCAATATTTTAATGAGTGAGTGGCGAATGGCTGGATGTTGAAATGACTTACAAGTGTAAGCAGATGTTAATTCATTTATGTTTTGTGACAAAATCTCTCGTTGCTATTGGTGATGAATCAGTGTTATTTAGGAGGGGGAATATTTGATACCAGGTATTTTGATTTAAACCTTTCTTGAGTGCTATGGAGGATGTACATTCCTTTGCATGTGAAACCCTCCCCTGTGGATAGTAGTGGTTTATGTCTGGATGCATGGGTGGTCAGCTTGGGGTCTGAGAAGAATACCTTCAACTGCATTAGGAACATCCTAAGCCTTATAAATAGTGTAGCTTAACTTCACACAGGTTTAGCAATAAAGGAGTAAGTTAGAATGTATGCATTTTCTACTGATCGTTTTCCTTCAGTCAGTAGCAACAGCCAAAAATCAGGTAGCATTGGAGGAGGGAAGGTTTCCCTTTTGGGAAACACAGACAGGAATAATTTTAGGTTACCTACTGAAGACCTTAGGTTACCCGATTAAGAATGGAAAGGTCCATTTCCACTTTCATCTTCTATGTTTTAATGAAGTAAGGGTTGTTAAGGGCTCTTGAATGTTTCTTTAGGAATTGCTAGTTTGTAAGCCATTGGTGTTTGTTTGTTTTGAGACAGAGTCTCAGACTGTTGTCCCAGGCTGCAGTGCCATGATGTTATAGTCACAGCAACCTCAAACTCCTGGGTTCAAGCAATCGTTCTGCCCCAGCCTCCCAAATAGCTGGGATTACAGATGCCAGCCACAATGCCTGGCTAGTTTTTCTATTTTTAGTAGATATGGGGTCTCATTCTTGCTCAGGCTGGTCTCGACTCCTGAGCTCAAGAGATGCCCTCCTGCTTGGCCTCCCAGAGTGCTGGGGTTACAGGTCTGAGCCACCATGCCCAGCCTGAGCCCTTATTTTGATTGCTCTCACACCCTACCTCATGTTTTTCTTCATACTGTTGCTGCTGCTTTTATCTTTGGTTATAACTGCCTTGGCCATTATTACTAGCAGAGGCTTATGCATATTTTGTTCATGTAAATGGTGTTACAGATAAAAATAGGGACCATCAAATGGCAGAATCTCATCTGAGGTCAGAGAAAAGCATTTGAGAAAAATGTCACTGAAGTATAAAGATTTTAAAGGCATGAATTATAAGAAGAACACATGTAGCTATTTTAGATTACATGCTATGGGTGAGTCATTGCTATCTGGTTACTCATTACCTGGAATGTGCGTATGAGGAAGTGTGGGAACATGCGTCTGGGTGTTTTTTGGGCACTATTCCTAAAACAAGTAGAACACGGTCTGTAACGCTTTGAACTTTTGCTTCCTTTGCATAATGTTACTTGACTTTCATTATGTCAATATTATATGTGTAATTGCGAATGCCGTATTTTGTCCTACAGGCATATTTAGGTGGCAGAAATGAATTTTAAAACTTGAAAGTCTTTGTCATTTTCTGTATTTGGGACTTTAACTTGTCTTTGATGTTTGCACACATGTAGCATTCATCTTTTCATAGGACTTTTAAAATTAAAATCCGTCCTACATACAACTTCTGGCTATGAAATAGAGAAGTTGGGTTGATAAATTTGTAGCTAATGTTCGGTTGTTTTCCTTCACGTGGCCTCTTTTGCCCAGTTTCCTTTGTGCCACTGTTTTTTCATTTCTTCTTCTTCTCAGCACCCTGCTGTAGTATTTGTTCTGTTGCGTTCACTTCACCCATTTCCATGCATTCAAATCCTACTCGCCTTGCCAGATGTGTCTGGGGTACCACCTCCTGTTTGAAGCTTGTGCTCCGTATGTGCATTCTGTCACAGTTATATGGCCCTTATCATACACTATCTTAGAGATTCCCCTAATTCTCTCTTATTTTAGTGTTGGGCTTCTATAAGAGTCAGCACCTGTTGAGCAGGAACTATGCATCACCCTAACTTTGTCGCCTGAAGACCAGTGGTCTTAAAAATCCACCCAGTATGTTTGTTTATCTATAGTTAACTTCAGTAACACTATCCTCACCTAATGCATCATGTGTATTATAAAACATATACAAGAACAGGAATTTGTTTTTAAAGTGATGAATAATAATAAAGAAAGAAATTTACATTCGAAGTTCTAATATTTTGTATCTATACTCCAGTGGCTCATCGTGGGCATGTCCTGAGGTGCCCACAATTAGTTTGGAGGCCTTGTGTTAGGTGGTACTCAGGGATATTCATTTTTAGCCTTCAGCTGTTCTGTGCTGGCTGCTAAGAAAACTCCTACCTGTTGTAGAACTTGAGGTTATGCCTTAAGTGTGTTTGAGATCTTGTAAAGGGGTGTAAGGGAATGTTGATTAGAATAAGGAAGGTTCCACTTGTGTACCAGGCCTTCTTAGCTGAAGGCAGCACACACCTGAGTGTGTCTCTCATGGACGGCACAGTCCAGTGAGGGTCAAACGGCTCTCCTCTGAGGGGACTCAAATGTCCATGCAGAGAAAGTGCCACCCAGTGCACAGTGGCGCGAGCCCAGCCTAATTGCCAAGGAAGCTGAGAGCCCGGGAGATACAGGCTCTCCTTGTGTCTAGGAAGCAGAAAATGGGATGGGATTTAGTAAATATGTCACATGGTCTCCTGTCTGCCAGGATTATTTCATAGGGTCATTACAGTTTGATAATTCAACTCATGGGTACTTGTAAAACAAGCTTCTGCATGAATTTAAACATGAGTTCAGTAGTATAATTTAAAGTCTTCTGAAAGTATTTTCAGGTATTTTTTTCTTTGTAATAATTGTAATAACTGTAATCATGGTGCATTTCAACATTTCCATTTTAATCTTATTTGAATGCATTTCTACAAAAGTAAAACTCTGCATCCATTTTTCATGTTTTCATTGTTATTCCTTTTGTCTCACGCTACTATTCAGCACAGACACTGGTAACCTTTTAGTTTGTTGTGAACAAAGGCTTTGAGTAGTGCCACATCTAGTTGCTGTTGTTTATAGAAATAGTTGATGTGATGTGATTATTGTGATTATTTGTGATTATGTGGTTATTTGAAGATGTTTTAATGCTTTGATAGTTTATTGTAGCAGGTCTATCTTTAGCCCACTTCTCATATTATTGATTTTTTTTGGAACCAGTGTGTCTGTTGGGCTTACTAGATAATTAGATTCTTGTGTATTAATTCGCATATTCATCTGTTGGGAATTTTGGTAAAATGGTTCTAACCGGCTTTGAAACTTAAGCCAGTGCAATCTTAAATTTGGGGGATTCAGCTTTTTCCAGATTATGGTGAATAAATAAAAGTTAGTTTCCCCAGTACTCAGGAGTATGTGTGTGTAAGGACAGCTTTAATTAAATTCTTTTTCCAAATATGGATGGAGTCCAAGATGGAAGGGGAAAGAATACAAAAATCTTAGAAAAGATTACAGAAGAATTATTTTGTCAAGAAAGGAGAATATTGGATTTTCTTATAAGAGATAAGGAACTTTTAGGTGGTTGGGTAATGGGTTGAAGGATAAAGCACAGAATTAAGAACATGCTAATCATTTAAGCAGAGAGAGAATCTATCCCATCAGTCATGCATTAAGAGTTCTCATTTCTCTGACAAGTATCAGGGCAATAGGCTTTCAAAGTTTCCCTTGACTCAGTGATACTATAATTTTTAAATTATAGTCTTTTTGTTCTGGCAAACCTATGCATGTCTGTTTGTACACTGAAATTTTCCTAGATTTGTTTCTATTTTTTGAATGTTAACCATTGTAAGTGAATACATGAAAATTTTCTGGGAAATTATTTTCTTAGCTATGCTTATAAGGGAGCTCATATGTTGTGAGGCAGATCTATCATTAATCCATCATCTTCCCCTCCCTGCCAAAACAAGAACTCTACCTATATGCATGAATTTTAATAATAACAATTGCACTATTTAGTTTTTTATAGTTCATATGAATGTGAACCGATTATTTTATTCCCTCCCATTCAAAATTAACTGAAGGCAGCTCACTATTTAATAGTCAATATAATAAAATAAATAGCTTTCTAAAAGTCAGAGTAAAGGAAACAGAAAATAGATAAGACCCAAATAAAAGTCAATACCTTTTGTGTTCTGTGCTTATAGAGCTTAAACTGTCCATTTCCTGGTAATCAAAGTAAAAAGGAAAGTATAATCAGTTACAATATGATGTTTTGCATATAAGATCAAAGTGCAGGATTGCTCAAAAGAGCACAGTGCTCCTTGCCAGTTAGATGTGAAAGAGATTTCTCTTAGGGACTTACAATGTGAAGGATGTCATCCTGAGCCATGCCTCCCAGGACTTCTTGGCAGAAAACTGAGAATTTTATATAGCTGCTTCTTAGGTCACCAGGTGGAAGCAGAGGAGGTAACACCAAGTACAGTTTAGGAAAAGCAGGTGTGTAAGAGGTAGAAGTCAGTGGTTGTCATCCTTGGCTGCAGAAACACTGTAGAATTCTCTCCTTATCTGTGGGGTGTAGGGGAGGACTCACAAGGCAGTAGCTCCCTGGATGTTTGCAACGTGCACCCCAGGGTGAGAGCCGCTGGGACAAGTGCCTCACTTATTGACTAGAGTGAAGGATACAAGGAGCAGACACCATGTTTCCCTGAAAATAAGACACTGTCTTATATTTATTTTTTCGCAAGAAGACACATTAGGGCTTATTTTCAGGGGATGTCTTCCTCTCCACGCCAAAATGCATGATATGGCTTGAGTCCCATCACTAGGTCTTATTATCAGGGTAGGGCTTATATTTAACAAATGCATAGAAATCTTGCT
The DNA here is from genome assembly GCF_000181295.1 of Otolemur garnettii. Lineage (NCBI taxonomy): Eukaryota > Metazoa > Chordata > Mammalia > Primates > Galagidae > Otolemur > Otolemur garnettii. The sequence goes on from NW_003852617.1 coordinate 975,322, forward strand.
AGGGCTTATTTTTTGGGTAGGTCTTATTTTCGGGGAAACATGGTATTTGGAGTTTTTCCTTCAGGGTTTTCCTATTTCATAGTTTGTATGTTTATTTATTTGTTTTCTATTTTCTTATAAATGGCCTTCGAATTAAGGTGGTCTGCAGATAATTGAAGGTGGCATTCTCTGGTAAGGGCCTAGAGTACACATACTCTGTTGCTAATAAAAGACAGATCCTTAATTTAAATACCCAATGAGTAGTACATTGGGCTGTCATTATTTTATGAAAATTCTGGAAGCAGATCAAGACTTCTTGTAATAGATGGCTCTTACCTCTGTAGAGATGTGGGTCCTAAGGTATATGACGCAGAGAGAGTTGTCTAGACTGGAACTAGTTTACTGTGATGATCATGCAGTGTGTAGTGATGGTTCTCAGTCTTTGGGCCTGGGGAGTTATTGCAGAGATTGGTATTTTTAAATCTTCATTGGTAGGTATTTGATGTACACATATTCGAAGAGAGCAGTTGCAAGTGAACACATGTGTGTATGCGTGTGCACGTGTGTGTCTTAACCTTAAGCAATAAGGCTTAGATTCACTGGCATAGAATGGTTTTAGGAATTGGGATTTCCTATTTGACAGCTCTGAAAACTTTCAGGATGTCTTCCTTCAGTAAGTGTTTAGTTCTAACATCTCCAGAGAGCAAAGGTCGTCTGTTATCATCCTAGGACCTGCCACTGAATTGATTGGATTCTACAACATGTCAGATCTCTGAGGAGCAGAGGGTTGTCACTATAGCTTTTCTAGATAATCTCCTAGCAGTCTAAGTTAGAAAGATTTAACATGTGGAGTCTTTGTTGATCCATTCATCCAACAAAAATTTTGAGTGCCTCACCTTTGCAAGTCTCAGTGACTTTCTTGTGCAGAAAACCTACTCTCAAGGTAAATTCGGAATGTTAAAACTCTAATTCCCCTTCTGGGAAGGAGGTCTTTTGCTGCGGGGAAGCAGAAGAGGACTTTGATAGGCAGCTCTTAGGGGACCATGGTGGAGGGAGAGCCTTGGAGTTGAAGGTCTGGAGAGCAGGGGTAGCTTTGTTTCATCTTCACATATCCTCCAGTGCTGAGACAGTTCCTGGAAGATAGTAGGCCCTCGATGAATACTGGCTATAGAGCCCAAGAAGGAAACTAGGATGTAAGTGGTAATTTGGTCAGACCGAGAAAAGTGATCAACCTTTTTGGGAGCAGACACAGGGTGTGTCCACTGGTGACTGTAGAAATGGTAGGGGCAGCATGTTCTCATTAGCCAACTCTAAAGATGTCTCTAAATTGCCTTTACTCCTAGTTCAAGAACTAGCAAGATCCTAGAATAGCAAGTGCAAATGTAACCAAACTCCATTTGCCTTTTAAAAGTAGATTTAAGGTGATCATTTGCCTATGTCTTCAAATAGAATTTATATCAGCTAGCATTAGGGCGGCGGTTTCCACGGGAACTGTACTAAAGGGCTGCGGCATTAGGAAGGTTGAGAACTACTGCATTAGGGACAATTGCTGAGTCCTAACAAACAACCAGATGAAGAATTTTAGCTAGAGTATGAAATAGAGTCTCCTCTTGAATATTCTTGTTTGAGGGTTTTAAATCCATAGGGGTCTGTCTTGCTTTTGTTAGCGTGTGAATGTGTGCTTACAGATGCACATTGGTTTCTCCTTTATTTGGTTTTTTATAAATAGTTGATAAGCATTCGTAGACTTTGAAAATGCTATACGTTAATCTTACTGCTTTTTATGCATGAATAGGAGAGAAAACAATGTTAAGATTCATTTTCCTAATTTATTCTGAGCATGTACTATGTGGCAGTGCTAGGCACTTAGATGGTGAGTCATAATTCCCACTATCAAGAGAAAGAAACTGTAAATAAAAAGTATCCTGAACTTAAAACACCACATGCTAAGGCTGTAGTAGATGGATAAATGGGTATACAGGCTAGGGACTCCTAGAACGAGGTGAGAGGCAGAGAGGTCCAGAATGAGCCAGGAAAGATAGCTGGGCTGGCTCCAGAAGAGAGCCTTGGTTGCTTTGTAATACCTGTAGCACATCTGTGAGAAAGAAATCAAGCTACAAGCTCTTTGAGACTGGGTTTGTATGAGTGTATCCTGCTTGGATTTGAACTTTCTGGGTAACCAGAAATCACTCTGGATATATAGAAAGAAAAGGAAGCCGTCATATTGAAGACATAAGCTTGTACTGAGCTCATATTTTGTAATAAAAACATAGCGAGGTATGATACATACTTCCCCAGGACCTGATGCCTATCTGGCGAGTGCCCTGGTGACTGTTCTCATCCAGGGTCATATCTCCCCAGGACTTGATTCCTGTCTTCAGAGTGCCCTGGGGCCTAATCTCTGTTCTCATCCAAGGTCATACCTCCCCAGGAACTGATACCTGTCTCCAGAGTGCTCTGGGGCCTAAACTCTGTTCTCATCCAAGGTCATATCTCCCCAGGACCTGATGATTATCTCTGGAGTGCCCTGGGGACTAATCTCTGTTCTCATCTAGGGTCTCTTGCCCCTCTCTGCTGTTCTGGGAAGATTGTTGCTAGCCTCCAGGACTTTAGTCTTAAATTCTTTGTGTTGGTTTAAGTAGTTAAGTAGTTTCCAAAGTTTGGTGAGCTTGAAGCCCAAAGTCTTTTATCAGATGATTTTCCCCCTCTGCAGACGTGTGGCAATAAATACTAACTGCTGCTTGCAGATCCAAGGGCTACTTTCTCTCAGATAGACGTGTCATCTGTGTATGTGATTATTTCAGCACAGTCATTTTCTTGTGGCTGCCTTCCAAACCTACTGACATGACTTAAAAAACTTCCAGGCAGATATCGGGTGCTCTGTATTTGGGTTCGCTTTGGAGCTGCGCCTTCTGCGTGATGGAAGTATACCAGAGAAACGTGTTATATCAGGGCACTTTCTGTGTTTCAACGTTGAATCTCCCTCTAGCAGTTGGTAGATTAAAGCTTTGTTGTCTAATCAGCCCCTGCCTAAAGTTCCAGGCCTGGCTCTGCTAGGGAGAGGTGGAGAGTCAAGGAAAAGGGAAACTCGGAAGCTGGTGAAGGAGGGAGTGACCTCTTTGTGGTTTAGGGTGATGACGCCAGGAGGGAGGAGGAGGAGGCTGCAAGGAAGCGAGCCTGTGGGTAGAGTGTTTTTAGGTTTTTTGGTTCACCCATTCTTATGTGGCCATGTTGAAGCCATTTTTGATATGTAGACATTTTAACAGTTTAAAAGATATAAAAATAGTAATTAATTAAATACTGTGCAGAATAGAACTGGCATCTTGAGCTTCTCTTATTGTTGAAGTATCTTTTCTAGGGTGAGACCCAGACAGGGGAAAGAGAGGGAATGGGAGGGAAAACCCTCTGGAAGACACACCCTCGTAAGAAGTCCTTCCTGGGTTAACCACCCTTGGTCCCCTTCGAGAAAGCTGTCAGTCACTGTATGCTCAGAGCCTGCTCATTCTCTGAGGGGTTCTTTCTCTGTGGTCTGAATCGTAATCCTATGATTGTCCCCTTGAGTCACTGATTTTCTTAAGATTTGGCTAAGTCATTATGGAATTTACTTGTTTTCTATTTGAAAATCTGGAAGAAAAGTTTCTACACATTCTCTATGTCCCAGATTTGCAAACTTTATTTGAATACATACATCATAAACTCTGGGTATGGGGGGGAGATGGGAGCCTCTGGCCCAGGGAAGAATCATTCCAGTCAAGACTGGCTAGAAGTCCTAAGATGTGCTGTTAACACTTGTCTCTGGTGTGTACGCAGCACACGCATACCATGCTGAAAATCAGAGTACACCTCGGAACCATAGTTTTGGGGGACAGAACTGATATAACTTTGCTTTGAGTTTTAACCAAGTTGTTATAGAAATATTTAAAAGCAAGCAGTTAAATCTGGCTGCAGTGGGAACCAGACTTAACTGTTTATGAGTGGAGAAAGTCATGGTTATAAAAAAAAGAGTTGTTATATTTTGACAGCACTGTTTGAGGATGGCTTGTGAAAATGTCTTGCTTCACTATAAAGGAACTAAAGACCAGAAATAAAGAACATACCTGTGTCAATGACAAAGCCAGGGATAGAAAGGAAGGGGTAGATTTGAAAGATATTAATGCCTAGATGAAAAAAGAAAAGCAAAATTGTTATTTAAATTTTTTTCCTGGTTTTTGTTGTTGTAGTCATGTTCTTGTTTTTAATAGGTGACAGAGACCAAATCACTTGGCATTGAATAATTAAATTTAATTTTCTACTTAGATAGTGATTTCTTAAAACTGAGCACCCAAGGGTGGGGGATGATACTTCTCTACCTGACATTCTCTTC
>NW_003852617.1:980927-981502 GCF_000181295.1 Otolemur garnettii
AAGAGCTCCCTTTACTGCCCCAGCTAACTATTTGGGATGTGGATGTGAAGTACCTTACATCAGAATGTTTAAAGTTAGACAAAGAAAAAGACACAAAGTGGCTTGCAAGGAGGTCATTTGTAGGCTTTAAATCAGCAGGGACCATCTGTGAAAAAATCACTTAGCATTTAAAAAACTTGAAATCATTCTGTTTACTTTCTTGAATAAAAAAGTTCAGCATTAGATTCTAAGGGTGATTAGGAAGGTTTTGGAATAATTTGGGGTAAGTGTTCTCATGGATTAGTTGCCTGCAATAAAGTCATAAAAATTGACCACAACATTAATAGAAATAAGTGATTTTGCCAAGAAGTTTTGAAATGTTTGTGCTGGGAATTTGTTTAAATTGTGTTTACCTTAAATTGGAAAGGCTATTATTATAACTCTTAACTGAATAATTATTTTAAGTTGGGTGAAAAAAGATGATGGTTAGAATTCTTTTGTTAAAAGGGATAATGAAAGTACTTTAAAAGCTATTGAATTTGAATTAAGAGCCCCTGATCCAGGTGTGTTTTGTTAATTTCTGGGTGGAGGAAATA
>NW_003852617.1:981709-1053518 GCF_000181295.1 Otolemur garnettii
CTGTCCTCAGAACCTTCACAGTGAGAACAGGGCCTGTTACCTCATGGATATCCAGGAAACCCCTGGGAGCCTGCTCTGGTGGTTGCCCTCACCTTGCTTCCAAGACGCATGAGGTAAGGCCCTGTAGTGGTGAAGGTGGTTAAAGGAGTGGAATTGACCTTTTGGTTATGGACCTCTTACCAAGCCCAAGTAGGATGCTTCACTGTGGAGAGCTTCCCCCTTTGGTGGTTTGTTTTGTGCCGAGGATATTTCTGGGTACTGTTTTCTTTGAAGCTGTTGAAGTTGTCAGAGGGAAGTCCACGGTAGCAAGGGTTTACTACTAAATTCCAAAGAGCAGCCAGCTTCCAGGCCATGAAGGCAGATGTTTCCTCACTTCTTTTGTATCTTAAGTCCAGTCCTTTTCCTTCCTGGGGTAATTTAGTCTCTCTAAATCTCTTATCTACTTCCTAATGTGTGTCCAATACCTAGCTTTTGTAGTCCATGTTCAGAAAAGAGTTGCCCCTTGGCTCAGTCCACCTTCTTGCCACTTCAGTAGAGAAAAAGATGCTATTCTGTTGAGTGACTGTTTTTTAGCAAGCTGGCCTCAGACTTGGTCTCCATTAGGATTTGTTAATGGTCAGGTCCATGATCTTGAAAGAATATGGGTGTGTTCCTAAGCTTCTTTATTACAAGTGAGTTACATAAAAAATTTCTAAAGTTTGGAAAGTACACCACCCTTTAAGTTTTGGATTATTATCTGTGACTAGGATGTGAATTTTGATATAAAGAACTTTTGCTTTTTAAATCTAATGCTGAGGTGAAGAAGAATTTCTTATCTAATTATCTAGAGATTTCTGTAGCTCCTTCAAACATTATAACATGTGTGAACCATTTTATTTATACATAACATTCAGATTTTGCCTTCTTAGTGGTTACATTTGACTGACAAAATTAAAATATATTTTAGTGACCCATTAAAATAATGGGAAACATGGCATATGTTGAGGTTGAACTGGGCAGTCTATGAAATTTCACACAAATACTATGGGGTTTTTGAAAACCTGTATGTTTCTAAAGGAAGAAACTTTTTATGCCTATCTGTCACGTCTTATTTTTAAAGTCTGACTGTTGAGCTTTGTTATTTTACTGTTGTCATTCAAGGACAGATGTCATTTTAAAGTGATTTATCCTGATGACATTATTCTGTTATGTTGCCTATGGAAACAAGCTTTTTTTTTAGTGATGTAGCCAAAAGAAAGCAAAGTAGCTACTTACATTTAGGATATAAGAATATAAATCAAAACTAGAAAATGAAATTTTGATAAAACATTCTGAGAAATATGATTGTAGCTCATTTTCTAAGATCATTCTCACTTTCATTCTACCATCTGTTGTGCCATGGCATAGTATCTGTTTTATTGTTATCAAGTCAGGGTCTTGCCCTGTTGCCCAGACTGGAGTGCAGTGGTGTGATTATAGCTCACTACAGCCTTGAATTCCTGGCCTCAGGTAATCCTCCTGCCTTAACTTTAAAAAGTGCTAGGATTATAGATATGAGTCACTGTACCCAGCCAGCATCTTTCTTATATTGGGATAGCAACTAAAGACTGCTTGGAGTTTAGATGTATAAAAAGAAAAGTATGATGTTCTGTTTTGTTTTTGGGGCCAACTGTATTTGTATGGTGTATCTTTTTACACCATAGTTTTATAGGTAAGAGTCTTAACTATATGTGCCTACATATATCCATTTTAATATTCTCTACCTTTTAATTAGAGTTTTTTGTCCATTTACATTTAATGTACTTATTAACATGGTTGGAATTAGTTTGCCATTGATTTATTTTCTATTTGTTTCCTATTTCTGTTCCTATTTTACTGCCTTTTGAATTATTTGAATTTAAAAAATTTTTATACTTCCATTTATTTTTTAATATTTTGTCTATAGCTCTTTGTATTACTATTTTATTGGTTGTTCTGGTGATTATGATATACATTCCTAACTTTTTAGACTCCATATAGAGTTAAGATTGTCTCACTTTATGTGAAATAGAGAAACTTTCCAACTATTTAGGTCTACTTACCATCCATCCCCTCCTAATCCAGTCTCTTATAAAGTTTGTTTTCACATTCTTTTCTTATTACTTTATAGTATACATTTTACCCATTGCTATTTATGTAGAAGGAAAGGTTATTTTTGTTCTTTTATCCTCTCACTTTAAATCTTGGATTGTTAGTGACGCTTACCAGTGTTGTGGCTATGAGAGAATAATTTTGTTGTGTAAGTAAGTAAATTTACTGATGCTTGTACTGACATAGGACAAGCCTGCACTAAAGCGTTTTGGGATGAAAGTATAAATAACTATAAAGACTTAGTTTCCCTAGATTTCTCCTTAAAATGTGATAGGATGAATTTCTGGCGGAAGGGCATAACACTAACTCAACAAGGTGCTATTTTCCAAGTAGGGAAATGTTTTGAATTCAGAATATAAGATAATGATAGATGTTAAGATATCTATAATAACATTTTATAAAGAAAGCTAACATGGTGCCACTATTTAAAAAACAAAATAGAAAAACCCTACAGGATTACCATGCAAAGCACACCACACATAATTTCCCTTTCTCCTTTTCCTTCTTTTCTACCTTGTTCTTGGAGGCTGCCTCAGCCCTTGTTTGAGTTCAGTGTGAAGTTACCATTGGTGATGCACATGGAGGTTAGCCATTTTTTAAAAAATATACTCTTTTGGTTACTTAGTTTAGAAACACCCAATTTTTAGGGCTGAAGCTGTCAATGAAAATTGAACTATTTTCAGAGGGCCAGAAGGGGAATTTCTCTGGTATGATTTGAAAGTGCTCTAGGACTCAGGATTGAATGAAAGGGAATGCCATGTTGAGACTATTTGAGGAAGAAGATTTGAAATTATTGGGTGTAAACAGTTACCTAAGTTTGGGAAAGTTTCTTGAGACAAATCTCGTTCTGTTAAATACTTCAGCTTGTAGTTGGAGAGGACCAACTCCAAGTCCTCAGACTAGATTAGACCTGCTTTGGAGAATGATTGCTCAAGCACCACAATAGCAAAGAGCCAGAGAGTCTGAAACATAGGACCGTGTTTGGAAGAGCATAATCTTTAGAGGTAATGGGGTGTCACAGATGTCTTTCCTCCTGTGCACATGAGGTGAAGCAAACTTAGAAAGGAAAAGGCAGGGTGAAGAGCGTGGAGTTTTGGGAAAAGAAGCCCTGCCATCACTCCTGACGACCACGGAAGCACAACTGTGATGAACACTCTGAATAGAAGTAACACAGGAGAGGAACATAAATACCAGCTGGACAGTTTGAACATGCAACCCAGTATTCCACCCTGACAGAAAATAACAGATGAGCCTCAAACTAAGCTTGCAAAACCTAAAAGTGATAGATACAGCTGTTTGGAAACGTACTTGGTGCTGGGGTAGGTTTGGCTCTCAAAGAATAGCCATGTAGCTGATCGGGAAATGAAGGGGAGACAGCACTTCCACGTCAGGCTGCCCCTATTCTTGGAGCTCAACTAGAGGACAGAAGAAGCAGATGAAACCATGCTCTTGATGTGGTAGGACAAAAACCATGTTTACCCCCTTACGTTATCGTCACGATATTATAATTAACCGTTCATTTCTGTGTGCGGTAAATAACAATGCTGACACGGTCACAAAATAATGCGAAGCATATGGGTCACAACTGTTTCTAACTAAAAACTTCTCTAAAGATTTATTTAGGTTCCTTAATTATAGAGTGGTTTGGAAGACTGGCATGTGGTTTCAGTTTATAGTTATAAATGTTGGCACTGGTGATCTGTACGTGCTCAAGTTACCAGAGAGGAAGAGCAACAAGATTGGGAGGAGGGTTTGGATTCTTTAGGGCCCTCCCTTTTGGCATTTTTTTTTTTAAGTGAAGTCAAGATCCGTATTTATAAGAAATAAGCATGATGACATTTATACTGTACTCGAGATGGGTGTGCCTGTAGTACAAATTCATATCCCAGTGCTTAAGTACTTAAATTGGTAAAATTTTCATGTCAGTTATTGAAATTTTATGAAATTATTGGTTCTCCAGAGTCCTGAAATAATATCCCCATTTGCCTCTATCTTCTATTAAAATTATACTCCCCATTATGTGAATCTGGCCCTGTCTTTGAGGGCAGCAGTTAAGTAATTCCGTCTGGAGAGAAAAGAAAAAAATAAATGTTCAACTTAGGTGTTTTGACTTGAAATAAACACATGGCAGCATCGTTCGGTGATCTTCCAAAACTTCCCGTGTGTGTATGTGGATCTGTGTCATGTGGTTATTTGTGTCTGAAGTGAGTTTGTGCTATTTTGGATCTAGTGATGGTGTAAGTAGAACACTAAATTGCGATCCTGGGAACATGGGACAAAGGCCTGTACTAAACGGTCCATGAAGGGTTGAGAGAATATGATTGGAAACCTGCCTTTGTATTTGTTGTAACATGTTTTCCTGCATTTCTTGCCAGTGATGATAATGCAAGCGATGTGTCAGAACTATTGTCTGGAAGTTGGAGGAGCAGAAAGAGAGGAAGGCCAGTAAAAAAACCTAAACAATACTTTCCTTCCCTGCATGAAGTTCACGGAGGAAATGAATTTCCTAATGTTTACTGTCTTCATGGAGCTCACTTTCATAGTGTCTTTGCTGTTGCTTAGGTAGAATCCACTCATTTATTCATTCATTCCTGACTTGTTATTGGTTACATTATATGTTCATAGCTGTGGGTGGCACTGAGATTAATCAGAAAGAAAGGTTCTGTCTCAGAGGAGCTTATGTCTGGTAGAGGGATAAGAAGATGTGCGCATAACTCGTTATAACACAGAAAGACCTTCAGATAGTTATTCAGGGATTTATAACTTTCATGGTGCTTTTATATAGTTCTGGTTTTGTAAATGAAAAAAAACAAAACCCCAAAGTTTAGGCAGGGAAAAGTGATTTGTTCAAGGTCATGAAGGTGGTGAGTTACAGATTTGGGGTACAGGACATCACATACAGGATATTTCCCACCTCCATATTCTCTGTGTTTCCTACCATCTCCACTACGCAATGGTGCTCAGAATGCTAGTGATGGCTGAGACCACAGCAGCTGTGAAGCTTGAGCAAGGCTTGGTTGTGTAGAGAAAATGGTTGAAATGGCTTTGAGGGACAGAGAAGGATCAGGGTATACTGTCCCAAAGATGGCCGGAGGGAATTATTACTTGAAAAAGACCTTGGTGCCAGATGTTTCTATTATTTTCATTTTGTCTTTTATCTACACATTCATTCAACAAATGTACTTAGACTGTATGGTATTTATCACATGCAGGATGGCAGACTCACTAATGTGAGGGTCACAAAATAAGACTGGAGTGGCCCTCCTTGAGGCTTCACAGTGGTCCAGCCGGAAGATAAGATGTGCTAACAAATGGTTGTAAGGGAATATGACAAGAGGCAGGGGAATAGGAATGTGATTCAAAGTGTTCCTGGGATAAGGTTATGACTCTGCTGAGAATGGGATCGTGGGCTTCTCATGTCACTTCCCAAGACCATATTTCTTGAAGGAAGCTGGCATACACTTTGCAGGGATGTATGGAAGATCAAATCCAGTTATGGATACAAATATGAATACATTTGCACTGAACCTCACTCAGCTCCTGGCACATTGCAGATGAGCAACAAATTGTCAATATTGATGACTCCACATGTCTTCTGAAGAACAGCCAAAGTCTTTGATGAGTGTGATCAGGTTGGCTAGATTAAACTCTTCCTGTATCTCAGGCCTCCACCAGTCTCCCTGCTCTAAACTGGTCTCCCTCACAGGCACCCTTACCACCTTGTGATACATCCCAGATGCAAAGCTGTTGCATCTCATGGTCAGTAGTGGGGGTCAGCTCTGGCTCTACCTTGTCACACTGGCAGTGTGATCTCAGCAAGTTATGTCCTTGTTTTGTGCCAGTGTCTATGCAGTAGTGAAATTTAAAATGATTAAACCTAAAGGGCTTCATGAGAGTTCTGAGACATGGTTAAAAGTCACAGTTATTCATTCTAATAACTCTCTGACCTTGCCACTGCCCTGTGTGCAATCCTATAGGGGGGTTTCCTGTAAGCTCTATTGTTCTTTTTTGGAAGTGTGTCTCTCTGGCTCATCTCTTCTCCTGATACTTTGCCTTCAAACAGCTGCATGGAACTGCTCATAAACCCTCATCTTCATCTCCATGATGTCTTGGCCTTTATTTTTGCCTAAAAGCCATTTATCTTGCTAATTCATTCTTTAGGACTTGTTTTTCCACCTCCTGAAGATTCTCTAGGTCTAATCCCCACCCTGTGAGGTCCCTGTCCTGTAGTGTTTTGCACATGTTTATCACTGGGATTAATCTGTTGGGTTTTATTTTTACTTTGTGTGTTTCTCCTCCACTTTTGAACAAGAAGGGGACAAGTATTAATTATTGCCAGATCCCCAGCTTGTTCTTGATGCAGATCAGGCTCTCAATGTGTTAGTAAATGAATTAGAAGGACTTTACCTATTTAATATAGGTTATCATATTCTCAGAATTATTTTTCAATTAGCTAGCTCAGCAGGAGGACTGTCCTGGCCTTACTTGATAGAGGCCCTTTGTCATCCTCAGGTAGATGACAAGCTAGGAAGAGGGACTAGACAAGAATGGTGGCAAACCAGGTAGTACCATTTTGCCACTGGTGGATCATGGCGTTTCCATCATTTGTCTGCAAAGGCAGTAGTTCTGTGTTTAGTTTGGTGATGGTAACATGAACTATTTGTATTTGGTAGCATTTTTGTAATGTTTGGAAAGTTTTTTTTTTCTCATGATATTCCAAATCCAGTGTATTAGCCTAAAAAATCTCAGCATTAACCAGTTTGTAGATGTATTATGTAATATTTTCTTCTTGGTTTTCTGAAATACTTAGATTTGGATATGATAAAAAAAAAATAAATGGAACTTGTGGGTTAAATAAAGCACACTTTTAGGGTACAACAAATCACTTCCATTTTTGGTTAATAGAGAATGCATGGAAAAAGCAATCTTTAGCAAAAAGAATAAAACTGGAGGCATCATATTGTCTGACTTCAAAGTATACTACAAGGCTACAGTAACTAAAACAGCATGGTACTATGATATAAAAATAGACACTTAGATTAATAGAAGGGAATAGAGAACCCAGAAATAAAGCCACATGCTTAACAGGCAAACTGATCTTTGACAAACTGACAGGAACATTCACTGGGGGAAAGGACACCCTTTTCAAATTAATGGGGATGGGAAAATCGAATTGCCATACACAGAAGAATGAACTTGGATCCCTATGCCTCACCATCTGCAAAAATTAACTCAAGATCAATCAAAGACTTGAATGTAAGACCAGAAACTATAGAAAGAACTAGAAGAAAACCTGGAGAAAACTACTAGGAAAAAAATTCACGACTAAGACCTCAAAGACACAAGCAGCAAACACAAAAATAGAGAAATAGGACTTTCTGAATCAACAGACAACCTGCAGAATAGGAGAAAACATTTGTACACTATACATCTGACAGGAGACTGCTATCCAGAATTTATAAGGAACTCAAACTCAACAATAACAAAAACCAAATAATCCCATTAACAAGTAGGCTAAAGACATGAATAGACATTTTTTCAAAAGACGTCAAGCAAATGACTAACAAGTAAATGAAGAAATGTTCAACATCACAAATTGGAAAAGTGCAAAGTAAAACCACAATGAAATATCATTTTACACTTATCAAAACAGCTATCACTAAAAAGACAAAAAGAACAGATATTGGCGAGGATGCAGAAAAAAGGGAACTCTATTGTTGGTGGGAATGTAAATTAGCATAGCCTCTGTGGAAGACAGTACAAAGATTACTCGAAGAACTAAAAATAGAATTACCATACAATCCAGCAAGTCTACTCTTGGATATTTACCCAAAGGAAAAGAAATTAATATATAAAAAAGATGACTGCACTTGTATTTTGTTTACAATAGAAAAGATAATGGAATCAATCTAAGTTTCCATCAGTGGAGGACTGCATAAAAAAATGTGGTATATATGAACAGTTGAATACTATTCAGCCATAAAAAGAATGAAATCACGTTTTCTGCAACAACATGGATGGAACTGGAGGCCATGATCTTGAGTGAAACAACTCAGATCAGAAAAAAACTCAGAACAGAACAGAACTCAGAACAGAACTCAGAACAGAACTCAGAACAACTCAGAACAGAAAAAAACCACTACAATGTTCTCTCTTACAAGCGGGAGCTAAATATGGACACATGAAGCAGAATGTGCAGTGGACAGTGGAGACTCATGCTGATGGGAGGTGCTTGGTGGAGACCATGTGTGCTGCTCTGGAGTTCACCACAATGCAGTGTTTCAGTGTATCAAAATTGTACTTGTACCCCATGAATATATACAGATCAAAAAAATGAAACTAAGAAGAAAATGAATGGAAAAGGGTAACAGGTGTGACAAAGAATAGATTTATTTATTTAGGAATTTGCAGGAAATAAAATGTGTCAGCTTGCTTCCTAGAGCCTATCAGAATAACCCTTTTAGGGACTTAGAGTTCCATTTGATAAAACTATAATAATGAGCTGAATTCTAAGCACTTTTCCCCCATTATCTCCTGCAGCTTTGCCCTGTCAGATGAAGCATACAGATCCCTTCGAGATCAAGATAAAGACCAATGTATTCTCATTACTGGGGAAAGTGGAGCAGGAAAAACAGGTAAGGCTACCACCAAACAACCTTGCTTTCCCTTCCATAGAATGTAAATACTGCACAGGGTGAGGACAGCAAAGGGGGCAATTGGGAGCTCATTAGCAAGACCTGACCCAGGTCCTCTATGAGGGTCCCTTTGCTGATTAGAGGCTGCTGATTAGGATCATGGAATGTCCTCTGGGAAGGACTTGCCTCATTTCTCACATGAAGAAACAAGGCACCTGTCAAGGGGATTCCAACCAATATGCAAATTTAGTGTTGAATTCTAAGTCTTTCTAGCTAAGTCTCTGGGTGCTTCAAGGTCTTCTGCCTTTCTCCCAAGACATCAAAGACTGTGGAGTCACTTCCCCAACAAATGCCAATTTATTCACATTTTAGGAGTTTTCAGCCACCTCCTGTCTTTGCTAAACAGTGAGGGGAGGCACCAGGAAAGTACTTAAATTTTCCTCTAAAGCATAAAATACTGAGATTTTCATATTAAGCAATGTCCCAAATTGAGATGTTATACTTTTTAAAAATTGTGCTCTTAATAAAAGCAGTTCATATGACTGATGGTCTTAAATGAGACAGTGACTTTATAGATGGTGCCCAGCTACATGGGAAAGATTCAGAGAGCCACACTCTCAGACCACACACTTGGAAAAGTTTGAACTGCTGTTGTCAATTTTTTTTTTTTTTTAATGGAACTGATTAGTCAATGGAGAAGGAGGATGGTGAGGGAGATGGTATTTTCCTAACATTTCGTGTGTAAAATGCTTTTGTTTTATAGATAGGAATCTGATAATTGTCTATTTCTTTCTGTACATAAAGGTGGGATTTTAAATGTTTTGATTTAACTAATCATGTGACTATTTAGTTATCAGACCTACATTTTGAGTCCCCATTGATCAAGAGAAGAAAATCTGCCATAGGTGTTGTTGAGTCAAACGATTGAATGAACTTTCTTCATAAGCTCTTAGAAAGATTTGTGTTTTGACAGGCTCCCTATCTACCTTGGAATGCTTTTGCTTCTACACCTACTCCTTCCTCCACTTACTTTAGGACTACTCCTCCCTGCACTCTAGTACAGGTGAAGAAAAAGTGGTTAGATGGGTGTGTCCAGCTCCTTCCTTGAGCCTTTTGGAGATAACTGCATCACTTTAGGGTTGTGTATGTTCTGGGTGGACAGAAGTCTGACTGGTAAGAATCTTAAGTAATGGAAAGCAGAGTATTAACTTGTTAGATCTGAGTTGTAGACCATCCAGATCCTCCACATGACCTGGCCAGATCCTTCCTCTGTAGTGATGAAGGATCAGCACATCACTAAATTTGTCATACAGGTTCCGCTAACAGAGGTTCTTTCTTAGCTTCAGTTCAATTCTGCCTTTACCCATTGGTCTTTAGTCTGCTGTCTGGGACCTTACCAGATTAGTCTACTTTCTCTTCTACAGGACACTAACTCACTAATTTGAAGTCAACCGTCATATCTTCCTTAGGCTAAAAATTTCCTTTTCTTCCAAAAATTCTCATGTTATATATATTCACTTATTCATTCATCCAGGAAAAAAATGACTGAGTATCTACTTGGTAAAAGAACTATACTAGCTACTAGTAAGATGCTGGTAAGCCATACTCTATCCTTGACCTTATCAAGTTTACAGTCCAGTAGGGGAAATAAACAATAGGTCCTAATTATACGTACACATACGTATGTATGCACCTATATGTACCAATTACATATAACACAGGGTGCATATGAGAACGTGTAACAAGAGAATTGGATGCTTCATGAAGCTGCATACCAAGAAGTAAACAGAATACTTAAGGTTTGGTCCTGGTTATGGTGAAACTATTACCCCTCTTAATGCGGACACCAGACTTCAGGTAATACAACACACGTACCACATATTGACTCACACTGGACTTTTCACCAAACAAGATACTGGATTAATCGATTTTTGCACATTCTGTTAGGTCAGATCTTCTAAATCTAATGTTGGTCAACAAAATTATTTTAATCTACATGTAAAATCTTTTCCTTATTTTTTATTAATTTTGGTCCATTGTTAACTGCTTCTTGAGAAACTGACAGATTCTAATTCTGTCTCCTTCCTTAAGATTGCTGTCATCCTTTTGAGTAATCATAGTAACTAACCTACAAAGTTGAGCAGTACTGCATGCTGGGCATTGTACTTACTTAGCATATATATGAGGTTAGTATTTTTAAACTGATAAGAAGAGATACTATACTTGATCTTAGCCAAATGGCCGAGAAGCGATGAGGTTACTATTTTTTGTTATCCCCATTTTTATGTCAGGAAAATTGAGAATCAGAAAAGATAAACAATTTGCCTAGTAAGAGGCAGTGCTGGAATTTTGCATGCAGGTAGTATAGTTCTAGGCTCTCTGTTTTTATCGACTGTATTAAGCTGTTTATCTGTACCTTGAACACGATTCTTTTTGAGTGCCGTACTGCCATCACTTGTGTTGGTAAATGTCCTTCAATTATCCCTCAATGCCTTTTTAAGGGAGGAATGTTTTGTGTCTCTGCTACCTAATTTAATGCCTAGCTCATAGTAGAAAATAACTACATATTTTAATGATTGAATGAATGTCATTCTCCGATCCAAGGAGCAGCCTCCTATCTTTATTTAGGTGATTCACAAACATTGCAGAGGACCAGGCCGACGAAATTGCCCATTCTCATTTAAAATATAGTTTATCCCATCACTTTTCAGCCTGTTGGCTCAGATCAAGTATAAAATACAGGTTATCCTACTAAAAGTTAATTGACTGTTTCACTTAGTGATGGGTATCTTTATCCTTCTGTATTCTTTCTTTAGGTGGTCTCAACTACGCTCTGATAATGTCAGTGCTTCTACATTTATACTTCTTGTCAGAATCTCTTATCTGATCTCCCAGATAATATACTCAGTGCCTCTCTGACATCTCCATTTGGGCATTTCATCTGCATGTCAGACTAAGTACATATAAAACAGAACTCTTGATTTCTCTCTATACCTTCCTGCCACCAAACTTTCTGATCTCAGTAAATGAGACCATTCGTCAACCTAGTTATCAAGCTAGAAATATAAGTGCTACCCTTGATTTCTTCCTTTCCTATATTTCCCACATCAATTCCTTTTTCTTACTCTGTCAGTTTTATCTCTAGGATATATCTCATGCCAGGCTATTTCTTCCTTATCTTTGTGTCCACAGACAGGCTCCATTCCTAGCCACCAACCGTAATCTCCCTTGAGAACTGTTGGTAGCAGTATCTGATGGGTCTTTTTCTTGCCTCTCTTGACGACCTACAATTCCTTTTCACAGACCTCCGTCTTTGGCTGTTCAGTTTTTTTGTTTTTTTTTTACCTGTAGAAATTTTAATGGGAATCTTGTCCCTTTTGCCCTTCCTAGTCACTGACCAGTTCTTTCATGTGAAACAGAATTTAGTTCTTAGAAGCAGTGCAGCTTCTTATCAGTCTCCAGGCCGACCATTAAAAATGGCATCAAAGCACATGAGAAGCTCTGTCCCTTGCTCAGGCGTTTGTGTTGATGCTGCAGCTCACGCCTGCCCCTCCCCCAGTCCCATTTGACTGTATCTACAGCTGCACCTGTTCACTTCACATAGTTTCCTTTTTATTTTCTCTTGGAGGAAGAGATAAGAATATTCCTAAGCCTCTTTAGTTTCTAAATTCTTTAGTTGTTCAGTTAATTTTCTTTATGACTAATGATGCTTTTTTTGTGGGGAGGGGGGATATTCTGATGATCAGGTTGTTCCTAAGTGAGTCATCCTAAGTGAGCTGTGGTCATTGGATGGATGGGTCTTAGGCAACTCTTTATCTCTGCTGGAACATATGTCCCGAGTACACAGCACACCCACTAATTAGCCTTACCAGTGTGTGACATCCTCCTTCTCAGGGAGCTGTTAACTCTGCCGCCGCCTCCCGGAGCCAGATTCTTCCTCCTGGTGGCCCCCTGCATCCTCATTATTGAAAAATGGAGTGGAGCTTGCTGGTATTATTTCAGAGGGTTGGCATTCATTTTTTTCTTAGGAAAAAAACAAACACCACCTCATCCCTCTGGTAGAACTCTAGTAGTAGCAGGGAGCTCGTTCTTCTCTCTTGTATTTTCTCTTCTTTTGATATTCAGTGCCTCTGTCACCACTTGAAACCCCTTTCACCCTGTCATTGTCCCTGGCTTTAGTGCTTCCTGGGATCCCTTTAACTTTGAGCCTTTTTTTTTTTTTTTGGCCATTGCTGGATTTGAACCTGCCACCTCTGGTATACGGGGCCGGCGCCCTACTCCTTTGAGCCACAGGCACTCCTCTGGGATCCCTTTACCGTCTGTAATAAGCTGGAGAAAGGGCAACTGCTTCCCAGGGCCGTTGCCTTTTGCTCTGGTAGAACCAGTCCAACGAAACAGGTGCTGCTCTAGGCAGGAGACTGGAGCCGGCCCCACAGCCAGCTAGAGCACTGCCTCTCACAGCTTCCCTAGGAAGCACCACTTCTACCCCTCGCTTGCCACTGCTGACCACGACTAGAACAATGAAATAGGACTTAGAAAATTTAAGCCCTCATTTTTCACTTTAGTTTCAAGAGATAATATAAACTACTAAATTGCTACAAGAACTTTTAAAAACCTACTCTCTTGAATAGACTGGTATTAGTCTGTGAAATAGAGAACTTTGAGTATTTCTGGTTTTCGGACCATACTTTGTGTAACACTGCCTAGAGCTCGCTCTAAGCATGTGTCTTATTTCTGAGCTAATGTGCCTCCTAGATTTTGCAAGGAACTATAGTTCCTAGTGATTCTACTGTCCATTATCATGGAAACTTCTAGTTCAGGGAGGTGGATACTCCTCATAAAAGCTTCTGCTTTTTAGTTATCCACTCAGCTATGCATTTGGTAGTTCCTAGCCTGTGAGCCCTCCTCCCCTACAGAACCCAATAGCATCTCCTGCCTCTTAGTTCCCACAGATACATGGAGTGGTTTGCTGGCATATTCCTATCTTTTTTTACTTTTCTTTTTTTGAAAGCAAGGGTCCAAAAATTGCCTCAAACTTCTATCATGGTCATAATTATCATTAGACTATAAAATTGAGTAAAGCCTAGAATTTATGTGTTGTTAAAAGTCCGTTCCACGGAGCTTACTTATGGGAAAATGAAATGATGGACCATAATGTAGAAATTGCAGCATATAGCAGGATGAGGAATCTGGGTGGGGGTTCATCTCAGTTGAAGCAGAAGAGGGATGTCAGGCTGTTCTTGACGTGCTACATCATCTTAGCACTAAATTTGTTTCTGTGTATATGTCCGTATGTAATTATTAATAATTTCATGTTGGTAAGTAAATGAAAGAATATAATAACTACTATTTATTGTGGTCCTGGAATATGCTCTCTACTTTACCTGTAATATCTCTTTTCAATAAGAATCTTTATATAATCACCATGTAGTATCAGAGGGTTTATTTTATGAGAAGTAATTAATTTAAGGAGGTCATAAACCCCCCGTTGGCAGATGATGATGTTATTGGCCTTAAACATTGGAGATGTCTTAAGCCGCATGGTTCTATAACTGGGGCACTTAGGGAGAGGCATGAACTCTTTGAGTCCTTTGGGGTGCTCTTTAATTCATTACTGCTGTGCTAAATAAAAAATTCATCAGGCCTCATAAAAGCACTCAAGTATTTATAGGCAGTGAACTCACAATTCACTGTGAATACAAATAGTTTGTGGAGAACCTTTCAAGTGCTAACGGGGGCAGAAAGGCAGCACATGAGGGAACCTTCCGAATTACATTTTTCCAAGGATATCAGAATAAATTGCCAGGCCTGAGAAGATGATCTTGACATAAGAAAACATTATAAATTATCTGGTTTCTAATTTTACAGTTACCTCAGTTTGTAGGAACTCTTCAGCCATCTGCTAGAAGAGTTATGAAACCTGTTTTGCTCATTAAGAACTTAGGTCCATGGGGGCAGTGCCTGTGGCTCAGTGGGTAGGGCGCCAGCCCCATATATCAAGGGTGGCAGGTTCAAACCCGGTCCTGGCCAAACTGCAACAAAAAAAAATAGCTGGGCATTGTGGTGGGTGCCTTTAGTTCCAGCTACTCGGGAGGCTGAGGCAAGAGAATCACTTAAGCCCCAAAGTTGGAGATTGCTGTGAGCTGTGATGCCACTGCACTCTTACTGAGGGTGATAAAGTGAGACTCTGTCTCTAAAAAAAAAAAAAGAAAGAAAAGAAAAAAGAACTTAGGTCCTAACCCCTAAATGACCTTCTATTACTTTACATCTGCAATGGTTCTCTGACCTGGTCAGTTATAGAGGTGCCATTGACCTACTGTAGTGTAAACATCAATGAGCATTTCACACTGCTGAAAATACCCATGTTGAAGCAGAAAAGCTATGCAAACTCAAGCCTATATGTAGTGAGCTTTTGTTTTGGTTTCTTCCTCATGTGAGAAAGGCCCCAGTCTATCCATGTGTTTTATATGAATTACCAGAGACTTTGTGCCCTCTTTTCATTTGAATGAAAACATCATCAGTTGTGACTTCTGTTGTAGCAAAGGCTGCATCTCTTCCTGCAAGGCCCATGCTGATCAGAACAGTCCCCCTGCCTGTTGACCTGTCTGGATGTATTGTATGTAGCTGCATTATTCTGCAGCACAGCAGACTCAGGACTGCTAAAAGGTGTTCCTCTAGGTTGCAGGGTGCTTGTTTCATTGTACACAAACATGGCCTGTTTGATTTACGTATCTTTACTCTTTAGATCTCTGAACTATCAGACCTCAGTCCCTAGAAGAACTTGGGTATCTTAACCAAGGAGCTAGAGAAGTAAAGAGGTAGATAATATATCAGTGTGAATGTGTGTGAGTAAATGTGGGACTTTCTCTGTGAGGTGCCATGTGACCTCTGTGATCAATATGGGACTCCTGGATTAATTTATTAGACGCTTGCCTTGAGTAAGCCTTGTTTATATTCATACCTTTTATCCCCCTGACATCGTGTTTGAATCCATCAGAAGCCAGCTCAGTTAACTGGCACAGGTTTAGACATCTTAGGTGTGAGATTCCTATCCTTGTGTCCTCATCACAAAGATCTTTCATCCAAATGTTGCCCTTTCCTTTCTCCATTTACCTTCTGATATATTGTAATGCTTTCTTTCATTAAAAAATGTGCTGTATAGGAATTGACATATGTCATGATAATTATACAAAATATATTAGTGATATTATTAATATAATGTATATTATTCACAACGCAGTGCAAAATGTCAGCGCATACAGAATTATACTGGTTATTCTTATGTTTACAAGACTCAAAAGTCCTCAGAATCACAAACTGTCATCCTTAACCTCTTTCTATGCTTCCTAGAAGTTAATTCCGATCTAGATACCGTGTTTCCCTGAAAATAAGACACTGTCTTATATTTATTTTTTCTCAAGAAGACACACTAGGGCTTATTTTCAGGGGATGTCTTGTTTTTATTAAGTATAATAGAACAATCCACATTTATTGAAATATAGTTCAGTCATCTTCTTCTGGAACCTGACAGGGGAAACTGACCTTGTTGGTGGGGCTGGTGCTAGTGATATGTGAACTCCTTTCCCCTAGCCATTTGCATGTGCACAATAGGATGCCTGTGACCGTGGTTACCACACACGCACCCACACAAATGCCAATGGCTCTCAGAGAAAGGAGCTGTGGCAGATAAAAGGTATTCCAGTGTTCCTTACCGTTCAGTGCTGAAATGCATGGTGTGGCAGATATGCTGCATAGCCACACCCATGCCTAGGTCTTATTATCGGGGTAGGGCTTATATTTAACAAATGAATAGAAATCCTGCTAGGGCTTATTTTTGGGGTGGGTCTTATTTTCGGGGAAACACGGTATTCTGATCTGGAAATATTTCATTATGGACCATTTGTCAATCAGTGCAGAATACCTGTTAAATACTAGATATTCTACTATTTTCTGGCAAGAGATTTGACCTTCAAAACTTTATATTTTATTTGTCTGACTAGTGATGAACTTTAAGATTCGAGTTACATTCAAACATATGTATGTACATGAATTTACATTATGTAAAGTATCCATGAGTTAGAGAACGTGATGAACCAAGAATTGATTCTAAGCAACGTTGTTATGCTTTGCCAATTTTAAATGCCAGCATCCTTATGTTTAACAGTCTACATAGTTCAAAACCAGACTTTGAAATTTGGAGGAGGCTATCCATTTCTTAATTCTCCTCAAAAATTTAGTATTTTTCATTTATCTTTATAAAGATGAGATTTGTATAAATACATACATATTTGAATACAGATCCAAATTTATTTGAACTTTAGCACCAAAGAGCCAAAAGGAAATGAAGCAGAAGGACTCATGAGATAACTATTATTTCCTGGTTCCCACATAGTGGAATATTATGAAAACCGTTCCTTACACTGTGTTGAACCTTGCGACTCATCCTTGCTGGCATACTCATTTCTCTAAACCATTGCCTATGTTATGAACTACATGAGTTAAAGATCAGGTATGTTCAGAACAAATTATAAGAACTGTTTCTTTCGGACAATATGACTCTTAATTTCATCTTCCAAAAAGAAGCCCAGTAATAGAACTCTTGAAAATAGTTAAGAACCTGATCATTCATAGATAAATAGATAGATAGATATAACCTGATTATAGAAACTTTTGAACAACTTGGAAACAAATTGTTAAAACAACTTGAATTGGATCCTTGAACTGGATTTAAAAATTATGTTTGAATTGCTTAAATAGCTTTTAAATTTAATAAGAGCGAGTCCTAATTTCAATTTAAATTAATCCATCTTTATATGACAGTAGATACTGTGGGTTTATTTAGAGTTTAATAGCCAGGTGATATAAGCCCACCCAGATTCCAAGAGATCTGTTCCTAGTGCCATTTTCAAACAAATTTGACCCTGAGAGAACCTAATCCCTCTTTGTTCTGCCCACTACAAAAGTCTTAGGCCCCCAAAGAAAGGGTTCTCATTCTTGGTTGATTTCTCCTACTCTAAACAAGACATTGTGTCCTTGAGGTCCATCCGGGACAAGAACAGGACGTCCAGAGAACTCAGAGTGGCTCCATAGCTGAGGCTTGAGGTTTGGCTACAATAAGCTCCATAATTACTAGAGTAGTTATAATTATTTCTTTTACCTAAAACAAAACTCACCTTTTTCTTCTAGAATGTATATATGTATGTGTGTGTTTGTATATTGTCATAGTCTAAGGTAGTTATTTTGTGTATAAATGTTTTCAGTCTCCTCTTACGTATATGGAAAGATAGGGCAGACATTTATGTCAGGAAGGAGGCATATGCATAGTGTCTGTGTGAGTGTAGGTGGGCATGGGGAACAAAGAATGCTGCTGAGGAAGAGAGAGATGAGAAGCCTGGGGTGGGTGCCTCCGAGGCCAGACCGCAGGCTGGAATGCGCAGGAAGTGGCTTAACAGTTGGCCTACAGTTAGAGACAAGTAGCATGGGTGTCAGGGCAGACTCACCTGATCTTGAAAGGTAGACAGCCTAGAAAGAAAGTGTCCCAAAATGACCAGAGAAGAGTTCTACCTTTAACTGGTGGCTGGGGGGGAATGTGGCCCTAGGAATGAAACAAAATGTATAATTGTGTAAACTTTTTGTCTATAAGTGATAGTTCAGGATAGCTGGAATGGAGCAACAGGACTATTTACATGTAATCCACCTGCTTTTATCTCATTAAATCTTGAGAACTTTAGAAAATGTAGTCAAAACTCTTTAATCAGTGGAAGATGTGTGATGAGGACTTAGTCCATTTTGCATTGCTGTAAAGGAATACTCAAATCTAGGTAATTTATGCAGAAAACAGATTAATTTGGTTCACAGTTTTGCAGGCTATACAAGAAGCATGGCACTGGTGTCTGCTTCTAACGAGGGTATCAGAAGCCTCCAGTCAATGAGAGAGGGTGAAGGGGGAGCAGGTATGTCACATGACGAGAGAGCGCGCACAAGAGAGAGAGAGGGGCGAGTGCCTACACTCATGGAAACAGCAGCGCTCCTGTGAGCTAATACTGAGAGCTTACTCTAATTACAGCAGTGAGGGCACCAAGCCATTCATGAGGGATTTGCTTCCAAACACCTCCCACCAAGCCCAGCCTCCAACACTGGAGATCAGATCTCAACATGAAATTTGGAGAGGACCAACATCCACACCAAATCTTGGACAGTGGCCTGTGAAGGAAAGGTTTTACAAAGATGGAAAGACTGTTGTTTCTCAGTTATCGTCATTAAGGGGAGACAGAAGAAATCAGCCACCACAGACCACCAGAGAGTCCGTCTGGACTCATTTTCATTACCCAGGGAGCAAATTAAATGGAGACTTCACTCCAAGCATTGAAGAAGTACCCACCCTTCACCATAGTTCTCCAGACTCCATGAGACCACTCACTTCCCCTCTGCTGTATTTGCTAGTACTCTTGAGAACAGTCATCCTAGGACTTGAGAGCATATGTGACCTGCAGAGATTCTTGATCCTCCATGGCTCCTGTTGATGCTTTTAGGTTCCTCAAAGGCTTTGAAGCACATGTTGGACTGTGTGTCCAAAGAGGCATTCCAGTTGCTCATTTGATAGTTCCTCAGTGGCAGAATGGGACTGGAGTCCCCCTGCAGGTCTCCCTGTGAAGAGGGACAGTGTGTAAGTTGCCCTGCTACACCCATAGGCAGAGGTGGGTGCACCATCTCTCACACCGTGGGCGCAAAGACTTGAGACATTGCAAACCTAGGAAAGACTGGTTTCCTTACCTTGACTGCCCAGACCTGGGAGTACATTTTATTCTGCTGACATTTGTAGTGGAGCATTTCCTGGATCCTGATTATGGAACACTAAAACAACGAATTTGAACAGCTCAATGGGAAATAGATTCCATGGCAAATAAATTAGGGAAACACAGCATCCTAGGTCCTTTTCCAGAGGTCAGCAAGGCACACGATCATGGTAAGGGCTTTAAGAAGCCCTTGGATCAGAAGGCTTGTTTCACTGAATCTCACTCACTGTGGCTCCAAATTCATTTAACTTTGGGCCTCATTTTCCTTGATTACCTGTTAATATTCCTTGGATCTCAAGGTTAAAAGAATCAGGTTCTAGGAGGAAGATGCTGAGAAGGGACTCGGACTGATAAAGAAAGAATAAAACCACCAAAGACACATTTTGTCCACCCTGTCAGTTTGAGCTAAGAATTTTTTGTATGCTCCATGTGACTTCTTTAGTAGTTTATCTTTTGGGGTTATTAGTGAAGCCTGTTGAAACTACCTTGGCCCTAAATGGCAATATTTGTTATTATCAAAGCCTTACATTAGCCGCTTTAGTTTTTGAATTGAGTTGAAAAGTAATTAATTAGGTCTAATTGTGAGCAAGCCAGTTTGATTCGGAAAATATCTTTGAAGACAGAAGTTCTTTTAAATTATAAAGATACATTTGGTCAGGATGCCCAGGTAACCAAGTTTATTTTTGGCTTGAGTCATCTGTGTGAAATTTAATAATTATATGTAAATGTTTGCTTTAAATAGATTAATTCTCCTGAGCTTTTGTTGGCTTACTAAGCGATTTTTTAAAAAATAATTTTTATACTTTTAAAAGAACAAATAACTATTCAAATTTTCCATCATAATAGCCTGTCACAACAGCGTTTCCATGATGTCTTTTTTTTTTTAATATGTGTTTTTTAAATTACAAGGTTTGGTTGCATGATTTGCTTTTGCACATTTTAAGTCGAAGTTGTAAGTGTGACCTTCACCCAGAGTGTGTGCCCTGTGCCAGTGAGCGTGAGTTTACCCAACCTCCCCACCTGCTTGATTTCTGTTGAGTTTTGCTTCCATATACGCACATAAGTGTCGATGGCTAGTTTGGATGTAGTGTTGAGTATGTGTGGTGTTTGTTTTTCCATTCCTGGATACTTCGCTTTGAAGAGTTCCATCCAGGCTGTTACAAAAGTAACTAGATCATCATTTTTTTTTAATGTCTGAGTAGTACTCCGTGGTATATGTATATCACGTTTTATTAATCCTAAACAGTGTTTTTAACAGCCCAGCTATAATCCTGAAGTATTATACTTATTATATCTAAATTCATGACATGTCATTGAATAAAAAGCACATATATTTAAAAAGGTTTCCAAAACATTTATTCCCAAGAATCAGGGCATTTGAATATGCTCTTCACCTCCAAATTTCCTCCCCACCAAATATATTTTTAAGGATCTGCTTTATTGAGTATAATGTGACTTGTTTTCATTACAGAGGCCAGCAAGCTTGTCATGTCCTATGTGGCAGCGGTTTGTGGAAAAGGGGCAGAAGTGAATCAAGTCAAAGAACAGCTTCTGCAGTCCAACCCCGTCTTGGAAGGTAGGATTTTCCGGGTGGATTAGGTTGGTGTGATGGTTTTAAGGATACTTGTAAGTACCTGGTTTCCTGGAGGGTATTCTGGGAGGGAGGAGGAAGGAGGAGATTTAGGTCGAGACCTGTTGAACAAATAAGATGTATGTATCCTAGGAACTCTTGATTTCAAGCCTTTTGTGGAGGAAATACTTTACTTATGAAAAAGCAGCAATCATTTTCCCATTCAATTTTTATTTGAATTACCTAAATTTTGCTTAAAAATAACCAACTGATACTTGCATTTGATGGTGCAGGGCTGTTTTATCATTCAGGATAACACCCGGGGCTGGTTATTTTTATTGTCAGGGAAACAAGGGTTATGCCAAAGAAACACTTATGGACCAGTTTTTTCACAGTCATAAGAAGCCTAAACCTGACTATAGAGCTCACAAATTCTATGGTTAGCTCTCTGTATTGGTCAGCCTCAGCCACTATAACAAAATACTCAACCTGGGTGGCTCAAACAAGAGACACTTTCTTCTCATACTTTTGAAGGCTGGGAGCTCAAGATCAAGGTGCTGGCAAGTAGCTTCCATCCTGAGGCCTCCTCTCTTGGCTTGTAGGTAGCTGCCATCAAGCTGTGTATTCACACGACCTTTTCATTGTGCTGAAGAAAGAGCCAGCTCTCTGGTATCTGTTTTTATAAGATCACTAATCCCATCATGAGAGCCCTACTCAGCCTGCTCTCATCTAACCCAAATTACCTCTCAAAGGCCCCACCTCTCATCACATTGAGGGTTGTGGTACTAACTGAACATAAGAATTTAGGGGGGACACAAGCATTCAGTCCATAACACCATCCGAAGATAAAAAGAGATGAGTTCCCTTAATGCCATGGGGGCATACACCATCCACATAAACCATGCTGACATTGGAAACAGTAAACAAAGCCTTTCCCAATTGATGGGAAGTCATTAAAGTCACTGCCTATTGTAAGCATGTCTTTGCTGTCATTTAACATGCGTGTTGTATAGAAAGGCTTCTCAAACGTAAGGCTGCTGGACTGTGTAGGTCTTTGCTGTGGAGGGTCCGTCCTATGTGACTCCAACCCCTACTCACCAGGTGCCACTTGCACACCTGCTCCTAGTTTTTACTAGTGAAAATATTTCTAGACATTGCCAGATGTCCCCCGGGGATTCAAATACCTGATTAGAGTCTTGAGCTAGAGAAGTAGTTTAGTGCCAACTTTTGGTTAAAGTCATGGAAGGACAAGATGTAACGTAGATTAAAGCAGAGCTGCTCTGGGGAGGTAGACACCCCATTCCCCCACATGGAGGGACAGAGCCCTGCTCTGTTTTGGCCCAGCTCCTCCTTCCCTGTCGGAGGTGCTCCTGAACACTGGGCATTCATTGTGACCCCGAGACACACCTTCATGCTTCAGTTTCTCCATGTGTTCCGAGGACACACCATGCATCTGCCGCCCCAGCAAAGGCCACATCAAAGCAGCGCTTCCATTGTTTCTGATCTTTCCTCCCCTTCGGTACCTTAACTGGTAAAGAAGCTGTGGGATCTCTTTATTGGTTCCATATTGACTTTTCGTTGATTGTCTTTTTCTTTTAGGTTAGGGTGCTATTTGTGCATATGCTGTGTTCTATATGTGCTTATTTTAAGAATGCTGTACAGGAGAAACGCTGTGGAATGCTGTAGCTTGCATCTGGGACTAGAATCTGGCTTTTTATTCAGTGGTATTTGAAACCAGGCTCCAGTATAGGAGATGGAAGAAATGTCTGCTCGTGGGCATGTATTATCTTTTATGGGAATGCTTTAGTTTTTAACTGGAGCTGCTACTGTAAATGAACATTTAGAACAATGAACTTAAAAAAAACAATAGAGGAATGTGTCTCAAGTACTCTATAATGGGCCTCTTGTTTTTAATTCTGTGGCTCACAATAAAAGACTTTTAGTGTTGAGCGTTGTGTTTAGTAATGTGCAACTCAGATTTGTTTGATGAAAAGATGGCTTGTGGCTTGCAAATGATGCCCTGAATAAAGTTTTTTGAAGCAATTCCTTCACTTGCCCCTGACCTTCAAGCCACAATAAGCTGTCCTGTGTGCATCAGCATCTCTAACTGGACTTGGGGTTGCGCAGTTAGCTAAGTTGGCAGCCTGGCCTGTTCACACCCACCACAAAAGACTAGCCTGTGAAAACACAAGAAATAGTCTTCATGATAACTAGGTCAGTGCACACCATTATCAAGGTTGCATTTATGAAAGCCTTTGAGCTGGTGGTGGACCTGGGATAAGGATGGGAGCCTCCCCAGCAAGCGTCCTTTTTGAGTAGGTGTACACGTTTCCTCATTCAGTATAGCAGCAGCCCAGCCTGTTTTCTGTTGGAGAGAGAATTAGTTGTCAGGGATCTAACCAAGCATAGTCAGCCCAAACACCATAGTGAATGCAAAGAACTTTCCCTGTGTTGACTTTGTAAATTTTGCCTTAGCTGAGCTTGAGCCAACTATGTTTATTAAAATAATAAAAAACTTAAAAAGCTGCCTACTGCAAAGTATTGTGCACCAGGCTTGCCTGCTGAATATCTAAAGTTAAAGTCACTCCTTGGTCAGGTAAATGCTTTCAAAACTCAGACCCGGTCTTAGCCCTTGGTTCTCATTTGAGTGCTTATTACTCTAATCCTCTTTTCCTGTTTAATTTGAAGAAGTTCTGGAGGCTTCCAGAGATTTGATGCCTAGCCTCTGATTCCAAAGATTGATTTCTGTTCACCCCAACATCATGCATTCTCTGCTAGCTGCAGTGTGGCCCCTACATCCTAGTAACAGCCTGGGGAGTGGGCGGCTTGGTAGAAATGGAGAATCTCATGCCTGTCCCAGACACATTGAACCTGAGGTTGCACTTCAATAAGATCTTCAAGTGACGGATTCACACTTTGAAGTTTGTGAAGGAATAGAGAACATCCAACCGGGATCACCTCTACTTACAGGACTTACGCTTATGCTACTGAACCCTCTATTCCGGTGGCCCAGATTAATTTGCCCCTATCTTGTGCACAGGCTTGGTGGAACAATCGTTTTGCTTTATAACGCTATGTTATTACCTGCATTAAACAGCAGCACTGTGTGCCTAGGGCAGTGTTAACCATGTGGTTCTTAGCAGAACAAGGCTAAGCAGCTAAGATTGGAATAGGTTTTGCATTAGGAGCTAATTAAATTTCTTTATTTTCTAGAAAATGTCACTTAGGTCTGATAGACATAAGGTAATGAAACTCTATAGGATTTATTTATTTATTTTGAGACAGAGTCTCACTATGTTGCCCTGGGTAGAGTGCCATGGTGTCACAGTTCACAGCAACCTCAAACTCTTGGGCTTAAGCAATCCTCTAGCCTCAGCCTCCCAAGTAGGTGGGACTACAGGTGTCCACCACAATGCCCTGCTATTTTTTTTTTTTGTTATTGTTGTCATTGTTGTTTAGCAGGCCCTGTCCGGGTTGCCAAGCCCCAGTTGCCAAGCCAAAACTCTATAGCATTTTTAGCCCATTGGAGACAATGTTATTTCCATTCTATTTGTATTTCAGAGTTACATAATTAATCACATTCAAGTAGCCTGATTTTAAAATTAATTTAACAGTTTAAAGGCTCATCTACTAAAGAAACCTCATCGAACTCCATAACATCTTTGAGAACATTAAGTCACCTCTGAAATAACCTGTTCACTGATGATAATGGTGTACAGAGCATAGAAACTTTGCTTGCTGGCCATGGAATTGACTACTCTGAGACTTGGAAGACATTAAATTAGATAAGATTAAGCTTACTGTAATAGTTGAAAAAGTGCCATGAATCATAGGAATGACTCTTTTTGTCTGTGAACTTAAAATAAGACATAGATTCTTTGGCAGCTTCTTAAGACTTCTGTTGTAAGTATATTTCTATGGAAATTTTGTACAGAAATGTCATTGCTGCAAGTTGTAGTTTCCGGAAAATTATAACTGTCTAATACTATATTTGCTTTATGTTTCTGCTTGAAATTATTTATTCTGTCAGCTTCAACCGTGCATCTGTTTCTTTCTTAACAGCTTTTGGAAATGCCAAAACCGTAAGGAATGACAACTCCTCTCGATTTGTAAGTATTTGTATAAGCATAAGTGTTAACACTAATATTTAGCTCATGTATGTTTAAACAACCAGTAGATGTTTAATGTTTCTTAATACACACATTTTTGAAATAAGAAGAGCATCATCTCTATTGGACACTGGAAGTCCTATAAGGTCTCTTTCTGGCTCTCTGGAATTTTCCTTTTTAGTTCTTTTTGGAGTAACAAGCTATTTTTGTCATGTTTTCTTCACATTTTCTTCTACCATTAAATTCCATAAGCAATTTAAATGAGGGTATTTAGAGTAACTCTTTTTTTTTTATCTGAATGTCGATATTTAAAAGTCATAATTAAGAATCACAACTTAAGTAAAAAGAAAGATAAACTGGATATCCAGTCTGTATACTCCATAACTCTCATCCCCTATTTAGAGGGCCCAGGAAGGATGGGATGTATTCTAAAACTTTATAGAGGTAAAATCAGTAGGTTTGGCGACAAATGCAGGAGAGTCGGTCGGGGATGTTAGGGGATAAGGGTGGTGATGCAGGTGGGGGTTGTGGGGAGTAGAACTGAGTAGAAAAACTGAAGTTAATTGGTGTTTTAAGTGTGGCTGGGTTGGAGAACGCTCCCCCCACTGACAGGGACCTGGCCTGCCCCACCTTTCCAGCCTGACCCTCACTGTCCTCTCTGTAGTGTGTGCCCTCGTGTTGGTGCGGTCACCTCCAGCCGGGCCATGTTGTTTGGCTCTGGTCTTTACAAAGACTCAAACACTGCCTGGGCACAGCCAGGGCAAGTGTTGAGTGTGATGGTCAGATTTTGAAGTTGGTTGGTTCTTTTTTCCTGTAGTTTAAGTTTATATATTTTAATAATAAAAAAGGTTATTTACTTTATCAGCCGTCTTCTCGCACACATGGCTTGTGTCACCTGGGACCACATTTGATAATCTTTTATGCCTCCCTCCTTGAGACCTTCCCGGACTTGTTTCCCCCTTGTTCTTTGAGATCCCTTTTGACTTTTTCCTCATTAGGGTTAGTCAGTGCTTAAGGCAAGAGAATGATCTCAGAAGGAGATAGTTTTAATAGCTTACAAAGTGAAAGGGAAATAAGTTTCCTAATTCCAAGTCTGTGAATTTTTTCCATCAGATTAGCCCCAGTTGTTATAACTGATTTGATCCATGCCTTTTCCTGTTGTGGTAACATAGCTAATCTCATTACATAAATAGAATTAGAAGTGAAGTGTGGGCAGACAGAAGTAATTCCAATGATGAAGCTTCTTTATGTGGTAGAGGTTTTATTTTTGCTGTTTGCAAATGATATGCACACACACACTCTTTTAAAAAAATTGCAAATATAGAGGGGTA
The DNA here is from genome assembly GCF_000181295.1 of Otolemur garnettii. NCBI lineage: Eukaryota > Metazoa > Chordata > Mammalia > Primates > Galagidae > Otolemur > Otolemur garnettii. The sequence continues at coordinate 1,008,260 of NW_003852617.1, forward strand.
CCCACAGATATATACACACATTTTAAGAAAGGAAAAGCTTTGATTATTAAAATTGTAATATTCAAGTCATGTTTGGCTTCTGCAATTATATGAAGCACTCAAACACGACTTATATTCATCTTTTGTTAATGGTATATATTATTACAATTTTCATATAGTTTTTCCCTTTCCTAAAATGTGTATACATTTTATTGGCACCCTCTATGTATTTCGTCTGTAGACCATAAAAGTGCAGAAAATCAAACTGCTTAAAAGGTCATTACTACTTAGTAATGTTTGAAATCTAGTGAAAGGCTTGGCGGGTGATTTGTCTTATTAAGTCACTTTAGAGAAATCCTATTACAGCAGGGGCATTAGGATATGAGATTAATACCTGATTGAAGGCTAACTCATTTCATGCCCAGTTTTTAGCAGTTTCTCTGCTTTGTGGTCTGTGACTTGATAATAATATAACCAAATATGTGTTCTGATTCGATAGTAGGACTCTCAGCATTTAACGTTACGCTGCGTGTAATGGTGGGTTATGTGCTGTGTGCTTGGGCTCCAGGGAGTTTGCTTTTCCTTCAGTGTCTCGACAGGCTAACCTAGAGTGAGTTTCTGACCTTCTTACTGAGAATCTGCTGGACCCTGCTCTGTTATGGTGGATGCATGCTCATTGGAGCTGGCCCTGGGGACCAGTATCCCGTGCAGGAGCCTCAGCATGTCCCCCTGTCATGGCAGCTCTAACTCTACACATTGAGCTTCTTTTAAGAAAGGGACCCACTGTTCCTAACCAAGGCCTGGGGGGTGGTAACGTGTTGAACATCTGCTACGTGCAGAGACCTGAGCAAGGCGCTGGAGGTGTCACGGGGGAGCTGCAGGGCTGGGAAAATTTCATTACCTAACCTCATTCAATAAGAATTAAAAGCCAACAAAATGGATTCATTTGTTTAAAAACTAATTTTTTTTAACATAGTTAAACATAGGTCTTTCTGCGTCTCCCTTTGCTGCCGCAGCCTTTCCCCACCAGCAGCCAGAGTGACTTTTACAAATTTAAGTCCCATCCCTGCCTTGCTGATAGGCTCCCATAGCTTCTGCTTGCTCCTGGAATGCAATGCAAACTCTTAGCACCTGCTGGGTGCTGCATGAGCTGGGCCTGGTCTCCTGGGGTCTCCTCTCTTGCTTCTTACCCTGCTTTACTGTGCCTCAGTCACCTGGGCCTTAGTGACTGTGACTGCCCTGGAGCAAGTCCCTGGCCTTCCTGTGTGTTATGGTGGCCTCAGTAGCCTGGCACCAGAGTGGAGGCTCAGAAAATATTTATTGATGAATGAATCTCCATTGTTAAGAAGTTTATAGACAAGTTAGAAAAACTGGACATGTCTGAAAATAATTCATAAAATAGTAAGTTCTCCATGAAAGGTGCAGGTGAAGTCTTACGCATTTTCAGGAAGGGAAGCTGGAGGAGTCCAGCTCAGGGCACAGTCCCAGGCCTGAATGTGCTGCAGTTCATGGCTACAGGACCAGAGGGAGTGAAAGGAGCCCCAGGACAGTGGCCGGGAACACAGGGCAAGGCCCCAGCTGGAGGGCTGAGTGGCGGGCTTATGGCTCAGGCATTTCTGTATAAGGTACTGGGGAGCTACTGGTTATTTTCATAGCAGATTCGTGACGTGATCAGAGGCAGGCTGGCTTCTGGCGAGTCATCAGGAAGTGGCTGAACAGGAAGTGCTCCGCTGTCGGCCGTGTCCTCGGGGCTGCTATGGGCTGGTTTAGTCCTGGGTGACTTCCTTTTCCATTCTCTTCAGGGTTTGCTCTGCTGTTTTCAGACCTGTCTCTTCACAGAAATCATCAGCATTGTCGCCATCATTGGCATCTAGGCCCTCTGACTTAGTGACTCCTGCTTCCCGGGGCCTCACCTGTGTGTGTGTGTCTGTGTACACCCCTCCTGTCCAACTCCGGCCCCACACATCGGTCCACCTGTGCCCTAGGCCCTGTCACTGCCCGTCCCAGGGAGCCCCTTCTGTCAAAATGGCGCTGTATTACATTGGCAGCTCCCGGCTCCTGGACAGAGCGACTGTCCCTCCTCTCCTTTCCTCTGGAGCTGCCCATTCCCTGTGTTGTCTCCCTGCCCCCACCGTGGAGGCCCTCACTGATTACTCAGTTGCTGGGTTATACTCCTAGACTTTTTATCCTTTCTCATCTCCTGGTTCAACCCAGGCCTGCTGCTGTGACGCTGGGTAGCTCTCAACTTGGCTCACTTCTCTCTGTTGTGGCTCCTACTTAAAGCTGCCAGCTTTTCTCCCTAATCTCTGCAACCACCCTCCTGTCTGCTCACTCTGGTCGTGTCCCTTTCCTACCTATTCCACACTGGACGCGTGATCTTGGAAATGGGTAGGTTCAATCATGGCATCCTTGTTTAGAAGCCTTGAAGGACATGGCTTTACTGGAAGGAAACTATCTCGAAGTTGTGATGGGCTCCAGCATCCCTCTCCAGCCTCGTTTCCCCACTCACCATCCACACAGATGCCAGTTCTGATGCCTGCTGCCTCTCCTCCTCTGCTACTTTGCATTTAAGTCGAGGCTGACTCCCTGCCCTCCCTCTACCCTGTGTGTTTGAGCACAGCACCCAGACCTGCTGTAGCATGTGTGCTCCCACATGTGTGCTCCACATGTCCTGCCGCCCTGTCTCTAGTCCTCACTCCTTGGAGACAGGAACTGTGCCTTGATTTCTCTTGTGCCTGCCTCAGCATCATGGAAGTGCTTGATAGACATTCACTTATGAATAAAGTATAGACTTTAAAGAATAAGTGACCCCTGACAGTGAAAATGGAGAAGGTGCATAAGCTAATGAAAAGTCACAAATTGCATTATTGACTAACTTCCATGTGTTTCGGGTTCTTCTTCCTTGCCATCATTTTGAAAGTTAGAAAGAGTTAAAGTAATTCTTAGGACATGAAATAAAACCTAAGACTTGACTTACTAGATCAACATACCATTTTCTGAATAAGAAACAGCTGTCAGGGTTATGCTCTTGTACTTGTTACTCTTTAGGCAATTATAGACCAATTCTTTAAAAATCACAGCATTAAGCTCTATGTATGTTTAAGATAACATCTACAAAGTGTTTTATGAACCTGGCTTATATATTGCAGTGTAATCTAGGTCAAAAGCCAAAAATAGTAATAATGGTAAGTCTGATTCTGATCTGGCCACACCACATAATCGTGTATCTGCTTTGAAAGTAGCCATAAAAACACCTCTGAAGTTTGCATTTTATCCACTGTCTAGCATGCTTGGAGTGACTAGCCATGGCTTAAAACATTTTGCCTGTAAAAAGTAAAATAATTTGTCTTCCCAGCCAGTGCTTATACGAGCACTATGTATTTTTCCTATTTTTTGTTTTTGAATTGAGTTCATGTACCCTTCAGTAGTTTGAAATATATACATAAAGTGGAAAAATTATGTGATGGCTAAGAAGATCTAGTCTTAAATCAGCAACAGGATATATTCCCTTTGAGCTAATTGGGCATTTAGCTGCACAATTTATGGGGGCATATCGTTTTGCATCATGATTATACTATAACTGTGTTTTTCTTAATTACATTTAAACAAATGTATTGAAATAATGGCATAGTATGCTGTTCTCTAAGAAATACACAGACTGAATGTTTTGAGGTGAACTTGAAAACTCATAACATCTTTTTTTACAGGGAAAATATATGGATATTGAATTTGACTTTAAAGGTGATCCCCTGGGAGGAGTAATAAGTAACTGTGAGTATTTTTTTTTTTGAATCTTTGTAAAGAATTCAGTAAAAAATATATTTATAACAGAATATTGTAGATACTTGAGTCTTAGAGAGAGGCATAAGAATATGTTTCCTTGTTTTATATTTAGGCTTGTAACCTTTGCATATCAGCTTGCTTTGTAGTTTATAAATCTTTTTAAACATCACTTAAAAATAGTAACTTTGAAAAAATTTTTAAAAGTCTGATATTTGTTGACTTTTTAAAAATATTTTATAAGTTTTTAAGTCAATCCACTATGAAATCCTCTAAGCATTATTTTCGTTAACAAAATGTTTATTCTATGATTAAAACAAAATTTAAATCAATGATTTTACTTTATTTTATTTTAATTATTTATTTTGAGACAGAGTCTCACTATACCACAGCTCGCAGCAACCTCAAACTCTTGGGCTTAAGCGATTCTCTTGCCTCAGCCTCCCAAGTAGCTGGGACTACAGGTGCCCGCCACAGTGCCTGGCTATTTTTCGGTTGTAGTTGTCATTGTTGTTTTGCAGGCCCAGGCTGGGTTCAAACCCACCATCCCCAGTGTATGTGGCCGGTGCCCTAGGTGCTAAGCTATATAGGTGCCGAGCCAAATCAATGATTTTTAAACTAAAAACTTTTCTGGTAACATTTATCAAATAAAAGGAATAGACCTGTACGTCAAATTTTATTTTTAAGAAATTTTGTTTCTTTTTCAGTACAGTTAGGTAATTTGAATGTGATACGCTTGTTAGGTGAAATAGATTTATTAGCTTCCTTTAGACGTGATTTGTGACTATGGAGGTAATAAAATGTTCTCTGTTAAAGGCAAAAAAAAAATGAACAAAATCAGGTGAGGTCTGCATATGATAGCTAGGTGCAGAATTTTCTAATGTGGGCATAAGAGCATCACACGGGGCTGTCCGTGTCTGTTATAAATCTGGCGATGTCGTCCGTGTTCTGGAGCTGCAGTGCCCACGTCGCTGCCCTGAGGTCTTTGCTCCTGTTGATTTCATTGTTGGTTAGTGTGGAAAATTTAAAATGGCAACCCAGGGTTTGTGCACCCCCCAACCGCAGCTTGATTATTCTGTGGAGTTCTCTGGTTTTCTTGAAAACCGACTGGCTCCTGGCTCTTTCACAGTCCCATGGCGCTATTGGGATTGTTAGAAAGAAAAACATTTTTTTTTTTTTTTTTTTTTTTTGAGACAGAGCCTCAAGCTGTCCCCCTGGGTAGAGTGCCGTGGCATTACAGCTCACAGCAACCTCCAACTCCTGGGCTCAAGCGAGTCTCCTGCCTCTGCCTCCCAAGTAGCTGGGACCACAGGCGCTCGCCACAACGCCCGGCTATTTTTTGGTTGCAGCTATCATTGTTGTTTGGCAGGTCCGGGCTGGGGATTCGAACCCACCACCTTAGGTGTACGTGGCTGGCGCCTTAGCCGGTTGAGCTATAGGCGCCGAGCCAGAAAAACATTTTTGTGCCCATGTGTACCCATCCTTTAGCTCACACTGAAAGCCCTGACTTCAGCATCATACCGGGTATGATTCATGTAAGGAAAACATTTGTACCCCTCTTAATATTTTGAAATTAAAAAAATAAAGTTCAAAATTGAAGTTTGGCCTAGAAAAAAAACGGACGTAGTTGACTGAAGTATCAAGTGTGCTTATTAGTCTTTTTTTATAGAAAAGTGGCATTTGTTCTTCAAATGAAATGTTATGCTGAACCCCAAAGATGCAACAAGTAAAACGAGAACCTGATCTGGTGGAAGAGGAGGTGGTTGGCCCAGAACCCTTGCACTCCCGGCACCCTTGAGGTCTTCTGACCAGCCCTAGAACCAGAGAAGTGCCATTTGAAAATTACCGTCTTAAGTAGTTTAGGCAAACGATGCAGCTGATTTAAAAAAATCATTAAATTTCTTCATCTAGGAAACACTGGTAAATTTTATGGTTCTTCCCATTTTCAGCATTCTGTAGTTTTTAAATAATTTAATTTTCTGTTTTACTTGGCCTGACTATACACTTCGGTGTGCTGCGTCTGTCTTGGGATTATCTGTGTTTAGAAAAATGTATGATTATTAGAGAAATGTCTTGAAGAGAAAATCTGAATGTGAATTGAAATTGACTAGGATAGTGCTACTTAGGTTAAATGATTTCATATGCCAAATTTGGAAGCAAAAGTACTCATACAAACCAACTATGGTGTCACCAAAGGCAAATGATTATAACCCCTGCCAAACTTGGTAGGCAAACTCCTTTTACATTGTATGGCTGCTGATGAATACTGGCTGGGAAGAGGTGTGCCTCAGTTTTAACACCATAATTTTACAAAATGATTAATTTTTATTCTGAAAGCTAATCCTGCATCTTTTAGGGCTTTCTTTTTGTAAGACAAATTAACTTGAGTTACTCATTCATAAAACTTTTAAAAATGGGGTAAGTGTACTGAGGTTTTCATTATAGAACTTATACCTATACATTCTGAAATGATTTAATCATTGAAGACTTGAGGAAAATAATTCAGCATTACTTTATTATAAGTATTAGAAAAATCTTGGGTTTAAATTTTGAAGTTTAAGTTCTAAACAAAAATGTCTTCATGTCGCCTGATTCAGTATCCATGGAGAATAAATAATAAACACTGAGTTCTTTTCCAATTAAGATTGATGCATCTTCATGAATGGTTTTCATATGGTGTTTGTTACCATTTATTCCCACAGTGAAATTTGTGGTAGTGGGAACACCCTGGTATTTAAGAGCGTCCTTTGCTTTGGAGAGGAAAGGAGGACATTAGTGGGAAAAGCAGGAAATTTCATCCTGGATAGATAGAGGACTGACTCATAGGTGGTCACTGGGAGTTGTCTTCTGGCTTATAGGGATTGAAAGCAATAGGGAAAGCCACTTGTATTCTCCCCAAGCTGCTGAAAGTTAGCTTCTTGTAGGCTGGAAAAGGAGAGGAGATTTGCCATGTAGTAGGAAGTTTATTTTGCCTCCTTTTCCAGCAGTTGCCTAGGGAAAGCATAGATTGTTGTTGGCTAAAATTATTACCCTGAAAAAATCACTCAAGCCAGTTGTCTACCCAGAAGTGGAAAAGAAAACCCAGCAACTTCTCTCTTTGTTACATAAAAGAGATAATGCGATAAAATTTAGGTTTGAAACTGCCTTGAAAGCTATGTATCCCTGAGGTTAGTGTCATGAGAGGAGATGTTTTACTAAAATAGAACATGGTAAACATTTGCTTCAATAGAGAAGATAAAATCTGGAAGCACATTCAGATGTTTGGCTGATGTGAAATAATAGTTCCCCTACTTGCTTACGGCTTTTTGGTCTGTTAATATTTATATGTTTGTATTTAAAGATTTTGGATCTAGTGTTTTGAACTGGAGACTTTTGGAAACCTGTTGCATTTATTAATAGTCGCGGCATATCTTACAGAAGTTTAGACTATGGAGAAAATGTGGTACAAGTCCCAAGGTATTCTATCTTCTAAAAGAAGAAGAGTACAGAGAAATAGACACTGAAAAAACTATGATTTCAGGTGTGCCTATCCTTGCATAATCCAAGGATGAGAGATGGTGGCTGTCCTAGTCACAGTAGTGTATCAAGAGCCAACCGTAGTGTCTGACACCACGTATATGCATGCTAGAGATGCATATACCTTCCATAGAGGATGGAATTGGTTAAATACAGGCAGGCTCTATCTTTTCTTGGCTTATTATTTGGGGCATTATCCGTGATCCTACTTTTGCAACTCTTACTAGTTTATCAGGTGGTTTCTAATGTCTAAGGAAAAAGACAAATGACTTAATTCACTATGCTTCCATTTCTTCCTTTTGAAATGGGAATTATAATAGTACTGATCTCATAGGTTTATCAGTATCTAAAACACTTATTATGGTGCCTGGCACAAAGTAAGCCCTCAGCACATGTTTGCTGTTTTCACTGTCATATGCTTTTTGTTTATTGTGTCTGGCCCCAATATATGCTTTAAAAGGACAGAGCCATAGTCTGGTTTGTTGCTGAATGACCAGCAACTGTGTCTAATGCCTGATTTATATTTGTTGAATAAATTTGTTAATGATCATATAAATAATTATGTACACTGAGAATTTTGTTGAGAAGTAAAGCTTCTGCTTCGTTGAATTATTTTGTCTGATGGTTCAGTCTAAATCATTAAATCCCCAAAAGGCAAACACAATTATTGATATTTAAACTTCATCTGTTAGTGACTTGGTTGCTCAACATGATAAAAATATGACCCTGTGAATGAGGATGGAGAGGCCAGCATTGTGATCGGTGTGTGTTCCAGTTATCCTTGCTGCCCCTCCCCCCACGGTCAACAACTCAGCAGGGTAAAACACGTCTCGGCTTTTTCCAGGATAGTGGCTAGGGGCTGAGAGGGAGAAGTGTTCCAAGAGGACCAGGAGGCAGCCTGAAGTAGCCTGGGAAATCATACGCATGTCATTTCTGCTGTTACATCTAAGTGTGCACAGGCTTGCCTAGTTTTAGGTGTAGGGGACATAGATCACACCTTTCAATAGGAAGAATGTTAAAGACATTAGGGACCATTTTATTTTATTATTATTTTTTTGAGACAGAGTCTCACTATGTTGCCCTTGACAGAGTCCTGTGGCATCACAGCCCACAGCAACTTCAAACTCTTAGGCTTAAGCGATTCTCCTGTTTCAGCCTCCCAAGTAGCTGGGACTACAGGCACCGGCCATAATGCCTGGCGCAATTTTTTGCCCGGCGCAGTTATCATTGTTACTTAGCAGGCCAGCCAGGCTTAAACCTGCCAGCCTAGACATATGTGGTGCCCTACCCACTGAGCTACAGGTACCACCAACCATTTCATTTTAAATAGATACAATCTGACAGATTATTTCCAGAAATGACCACAATAAGTTTTCATCCTGTGTCCATACCCTGTGCAGTCCCCTCTCTCATGGATTCAAGGCATGGCCAGGAGATTCATTTGGGTCAATGAAACACTCAGCAAATATAGTACAACCAGTGGCTTGAAAATGGGTTGTATGTTAGAGTTAGTCCCCTTTGCCACTCTTGGGACCTCACAGTCACCACCATGTGAATGAGCCTGGGCAGTCTGCTAGGTGATGAGAGACACATGGCAGGAACTGCCAGACATGAGTGAGGACGTTTTATTACAGATCAGCCAGCTGCCAGCCACCCTGCCGGCAGCCTGCCAACCCATGTGCAAGCCCAGCAGAGATCAGCCAGTTTGGCTCAGGCCAGAACTGCCCAGTTGATCCTCAGAATCATGAGCTAATAAATGGTATTATATAGAACCTCCATAGTTAACCTCTCCCTATCTTGATCACCTCCTTAAATTGACCTAATTTTCATAGACCACACATGCACCACCTATATGTGTCAGTACAGTTGGCCTAGTTCCTTATGTGGACCACTTCTGTATGTTGACCAGTTGGTTTCAGTCCCTTGGGTGGTCAATGTGCAGAGGTTCTACTGTATTTTAAGCTACTAAGTTTTGATGTGATTTGTTATGCTGCAAAGACTAACTAATACAGGGGTCTGATAGATAATATATCCTTTCCTTCACCCAGTTTGGGAACACATGAAAAATAGGCACAAGAATCAAGTTGGAGAGGAAGTGGCTTAATCGCTGGTGAGGGGGGAGGTTGGAGAAGGTGGCTTTTGGGTGAATCACCCATGTAGGTGTTGCAGGTAGTCCTGATAGTTAGGCTGTCACTAAGCAGCCACTGGCCACTCCTGTGTGCTGGCCCCTTCTGTCTTCCAGCACTGCGGAGCAGGGCCAAGTGTGCAGCCTGGGGAATCCCTGCGGGCTGAGCACTCTGCACATATCAGCTCTGCACACCTCACTCCTCGGCTCCGCCCTTCCTCCTTCCCTGGGGAGCAGAGAGTGAGGGGTGACAGAGGCTGGGGGGTTACTCTAAATGTGGGCTGTATACAGATTATTTGAGGACCATTTTGCTTATCTGGAATATCAAATATCAGGAAAAGTATGCATGAGCTTTTTTTTTTTTTTTTTTTTTCTCATCGGCTTTTGTTAGTGTTTGTGTATTTAATGTGTAGCCCAAGGCAACTCTTACTCTTCCAATTTGTGAAGAAGAAAAAGGTGGGACACTTCTGTGAAGGAGATCTTTCTGCACGGAAAGATAAAGCAGGAGGAAACGTCTACCCTTTTCCCAGGGAGGTGTGGGATGGAGCAAATTGCTCTGATGTGCTGTTTTGCATTTTAAAAAAATTTATGATACAGCAGGCTTATGTGACCATCCATCTCTTGGCATATTGTTTAATCCATATGTGTGGAATAGTCATGCCATTTTGTAGGATATGGAATGTAATTTTATTCATTTTAAGTTATTAGGGATTTACAGCTTTGTTCTTCCTTTTATATCATACCTTTGATTTTATTGATGGCAAGGCATTGATCAGGAGAGAAACTGTTTGTTACAACACTTGCTAAAGGAAGCTCTGGTCTGTATTCTGGGAATATGTGTCTCAAGGTATAACTGAAAACCCGTACGTGAGTCAGTTCTCAATAGCTAGTGCATAGCCATCAATAACCTTCTGTTTCTAATCTGTCTTCTATAGGGTCACAAAGCAAAAACTAAGACAATACATTGCCTGGTTTGTAATACAAGGCCAGACTTTTTCTTTAACTTGTTGACTTTTAAAGCTCCTGAAGAGGACAGAAATAATCAATCATTGGTTGTGAAGTGTCTGGTGAAATAAAACTGAAATTTCAGAAGGGCAGGTCTGTTACTTGGCAATGGGTGGCTTTATATGAGAGTAGATGCTCCTTTGTCTCAGTTTTACTTGGGTGTTCTTTTTGCCAAAATATGCTTACATGAAAAACCCTCATATTTATCATAAAGTGAGACTACATATAAATATAGAAGCCAGGCATTCATATATATCTAAATTAACCTCAGATTAAGGAATGAGTTTATATTTACTGGCATAGTATATTAAGGACTAGATATTTATTAATTTTGTTTTAAGATTGGATCTAGAATTTTAGATTCACACACACTCACGAGTAAATTTTTAATTATTAAACATTAAGCTGGTGTCAGAAAACAGTCTGTTGTGAAGATACATGTATACGATATGTACGTAACCAAATCGTAGTTAAAAAGTTAATTAAGTAGGTAAGGGAAGTTTTTCTTAGTGCTTTAAAGTCCAAGTTAATTTTTTATGTACAGAGGCCAAAAACCCTTTCAGAACTTTTTATGCCACATGTCTAGCTATCTTTAGTTCTGATTTTATAACTTTAGAATAAAGTTATTTTTTTTTTTTGAGGGAAGACCTTAAGCTGATTTCTTAAAATGCTATGAAGTATGGCGGGGTGGGGGGTGGGGGATTTCAATGCCGTGCATGCCAGATGTTTTAGATCTCTGGAAGCCTGTGACTTGCACATACCCGGAGATCTGCACGAGACCAGGGCCAGTAGAGAGCCCCACGGTCAGCCTTTGCGTCTGGCTTCTTTTCCTGTGATATGCACGGCGAATGAATGATTGGTAAGAAGACATTTGCCCCAATTTTTTAATCTTTAACATTTGTCATTAGTGAACCTTCCTAACTGTTGGTCTTGAAGGTTATGTTATCTATTTCCAGAAAAAGTACAGATTAAAAGTTGATTTTAAAGTATTTACCTCCACAGGTAAGCAAAGGAGACTCCATAATCAAAATTTTCTACTAAAGATACAATCACTTATGCCCATTCATTCATCAGTTATTTGGTACTTTTTCTTCAGAGATTATTATGTACGATGAACAAAAAGGTAGATTAAATTATAGTTACTTAGATTGCAGGCACACGCTAGCTCAGTGTTTGCATTTGCTTTAACGAAGAGGCATAAATACCCTGGGAGGGCCTGAGTGCCACGGGGATGCTTTTTTCATGATGTCCATCTTGGAGCAACTGAAGAGGAGGCGAGTGTGGTCAGTGTTCTGAGTTGTGGGCGTCATCAGGCTTTTGTTATCCTGACCACACTGCCAAAACTAAGCTGATTCTTGCTTAAGCCTTAATCAAGAACTTGGAACAGTTCCTTTTCCAGCAGAGGAGATTATACACAAAATAGGGAAACTTTTATCACATTATACTGTCTAATCCTTCTTCTGTTATATGGCAAAGTATGTAATGTGATTTCTTTTTAAACATTCTTCTCTACCATTATTTGTCTTTTTATTCTTTCGCCTATTAAACAACTTCATTCTCCAGCAGATGCAACACGTCTTGTGCCTTGGGGAGGTTGTCCTGTGACATGCACAGGTGCACACACATGTCATGGACTCACTGCTAATTAGGTCAAGCTAAGAAAGCCCCTTGGTGTTAATAGGTGGCAGCAACTTGGTGGGGTAGGCGGGTGGGCAAGCTCTAATTCCGTTGTTTCTTTGTCCCTGCCCTCTTATTGCCCTTTTTACAGTGGTTTAGTGCCTTTACCTTTTTCCTTAAAATGGATGTTTATATTCAATTTAATATAAACTTATATCTTAAGAAAGAGAGTAGCTACATTGGACGATCTGGCCTCTCTCTTTTGTGCTAAATATCTGACATCTAATAATAATTCTTCTTTACTAAATCTCATTAGCAGAGGTTTAATCAGCAGTGGTAAAAGCACTGAAGGCAGAAGAGAGGGTTGTACCAGTGTTCTGCTTTGACTTAAGTCACAGGCACATTTAAGTAAATTAAAATGGTCAGGTGGTGAGTCCCTCTAGAGAACTGAATTTATGTTCTCTACTTGGAGTAATTATTTGATATGGCTTCATGCTGTTACATTACGTTGGTCCATGCACATTTAGGAGGGGAAAAAATCCAATAGGGAATGGTTTTAAGCATTAGTAAATTATTTGGGGGGCAAACATTTTCCCTGATTACTTTTCTACCTGGAAGCTTGTAACTTATGAGAAAAGTCATAAAGAAACTGAAATAAGAGGCTCAGGGGTAATAGAGTAAGCATTGTAAGTGGTAAAACCTTCAACTGCTTTGCAATAAAGGCTTTCTCATTTGTGAGTGAGTTGCTTAGATGAAATCATGTGCTTTATGGCAAGCACAGCATTTCCAAGCATTTAAGGACTTTTCATTCTTTTTGTTGGAAAATTATAAAGAATATAGGTATGGTACTCCAGTCGCCACGTGGGTGACGTGAGCATTTTCTCATCTGTAAAACACAGATCATAAAACCAGCCTCCGGGGAGGTGTCCAGGGTTGAATATGATAACAAAAGAAAAGCACTGAATACGGCGGAAGGTCAGCGAAAGTTCCTCTCTGCGTCCCCTTTCCACCTTCCCTTTCAAACACACGCAGTATTATGTTTCATATTTGACTATGATAGTCATCAGTGATCGTATAGGCCTGTGTGGTTTCAGAAGGACGTTCAGCCCACATTCCTTTTCACATCGTGCACAACTGAATATTATTCTTCAACGTGGGGGTGATTATCTGCTGGATCTTGCCGGCCTCGCCATTTCTACACTCTCCAGTGTCTTTGAGCAGATGTACAAAACACACCAGCCATGAGGCTGGCCAGTCTGTTGCTGTCACATAGGGTGGCCTTGTCACAGGCGTTTTGAAGGCATTCTTAAATATTTCATGTCTCGAACTGCCACAGTTTTCTTTTGGAATGTGATTGTCTAAGTGCTTCCAAACAGTGACTCGTCATCAGTGAAAGGTGCTGCCGTAGCTGAGAGGGAGGCTGCGTGCCTAATGCTCGCTCATCAGGGCCTGGGTGTTCCACCTTGAAGAGAGCTCCTGCCGTTGGTTTGGGTGACAGGGTGACACGTCTCAGCAAAGAGGAGGGGTTGTGTGTGTACTGTTAGTGCTGGGTTTGTTTCCAAAGAGTTCCTGGCACAAAATGGGTGAGTGGTAAGCGAGTTGATTTGAAGCAATTTCTGGGTGAATAGAAGAAGTGAGCTGTGGAATTTGTTTATATTTTTATGTAGCCGAGTTATTTTCTTGTAGACTGGAGGAATTTCCTATAAGGATTAGCTTCTCCATGAAGGATCTGCCTGCACTGTGAGATTTTTCCTACAAGGCTGTTGCAGTGCTTTTAGGATCTCTGGGAGCTCAGTCGCCCTTAGGTGAAATCATTCTGCATTTCCACCATCGCCTCTTTGGTGTCTTCTGCCCTGCGTGCCTACTTATTAGTTGAGTGAGACATTCAGTTCTTTAGAGAAAGTGAATGTTACACCACCTGTTTTTACCCTAAGTTATATCTCACTCCTTTCCGTTTTTATTTTCTTTCTTTCTTTTTTCTAAATGTGAAGTCTTCATTATTCTCCATCTGTGATTTGAGGACTTGAGCAGTCTTCCAAGTTGTATGGGAATTGGAGAGGAAAATGAAAAATTTGCAGCATCTTGTTCCTAATAATTTTTGTATTTGCATGTTTGGGTTTCTTTTTAGTTGGCTTACTTTTATGTTTTCTTGCAATCCATCTATCTCTTCATTCTTAGAAACGATCTTAGGTGTTTGGAACAGCCTAGGGCCTCTCATTCATCAAGTGCATGTTCTTTAACTCTGCCGAGGTTCCTCCACAAACACTGGTGTAGGTTCCAGAAATACAAATTTAGAATTCAATGATCATTCCTAGAGAGGCTGGACGTCGTTCTCTCCCTTACCCACCGTTGTTAGGATGTTTTGGATTTCAACCTGATTGGGAATCGGATGTATGTGTCCTCTAGAACTAATCATTATGCTCAATAATGGCATTACTGATTCAGAATTTTATAGCTGAAGTTGGCCTTTGCCTGCAGAGTCTTGCCAGTGATAAGCAGGCCTCCAGGCAGGAATATCTTTGTCCATTGCACTTTGCCATCTGCTGCAGACAGTCAGTCTCCAGATTATGAACAAGATGGGTTCTGTAGTTTGATCTTAAGTTGAATTTGTATGTAAGTTGGAATAGGCACAGTTACCTATTACGTGTAATAGCCTCTGTTCGTAAGCTCAAGTTATACATAAACCAGATGTTTTAACTCAGGAGCTGCCTCTGCTGCTACAATGACTCCCTCCCTCCTTTCTACCTTACTTTTCTTTCCTTCCTTCTTTCATTTGGTAAGAACTCAAATTTATGGGATGAAAAATAATCTGGAGTCAGAGAAAAGATACTAACAAATAACAACAAATTCCATTAAATGAGAACTATCTTTCATTCTCTGAGACTTCCATCCTATCTGGAAAATCTGCTTTACCTGGGGTCTTCCCTTGGAGCAGATAACCTGATTTCAAATCCTTGCTCCACCGGCTACCAAGTTGCTTACACTCTTGGACTGTCAGTGTTTTAAGCTGTCAATGATACCTTATAAAATGATTGGGAAGATTCAGTGAGATAATGTCTGTAAAGCACTTTGTACATGTTAACTTTTTATCATTATAAAGTGGATTTATAACTGAATGGTTGTATTTCATTGCTTAATTTGCAGTGTTACATTTTAAAGAATTTGTCATCATAAAACCCCAAAAGAATATTAGTATAAAAACTTTATCACCCTAAGCAAGACTGAGACCCCACCTCTACAAAAAATAAGAAGTGGTACCCAGTATGTGTCTATAATCCCAGCTACCCAGGAGGCTGCGGCAGGAGTCTGAGGTTGCAGTGAGCTGTAGTGACAGAGACCCTGTCTAAAAAACCCCCCCAACTGTATTATCTTTAATCAGTATGTTGAATGTAACTTATTTTATATATTCACAGTTTTAAAAGAACCTAGCTTGTTTATTAATTCAGTGGATTTTTTGTTAGAGTTGCGCTTCTTCCTGGAAGTAAAACTGAAAATGTAGCTTCTTTTATTACTGTATTTTATTAATGTAGAATAGAAAATGAAAAAGAAAGCAAAAGGAAGGGGGAAAAATCCTGGAAGATTTGAAAGCAAAACGAATATCATACTATGATTTAATTCTTCTCTTTAGATCTTCTAGAGAAATCTCGCGTTGTTAAGCAGCCAAGAGGTGAAAGAAATTTCCATGTGTTCTATCAGCTGCTCTCTGGGGCCTCTGAAGAGCTCCTCAGTAAGTCCCCATTTCTGTGTTTTGATTTTCAGTGTCACAGCATTTTCCAGTGCCTTCTCTTCACAGTGTAGTCCATGGATGGGCTTTGCCCCTTCCTTCCAAGGTGGCTCTGTGACTCCGGTTGGAGTGAGGAGCACGATGAGTCTGTTTCTAGCCCACCTGAGTATTTATTCACATCCCTGTACATTAGTGGATACTGTGCCGTGCGACTCAGATGGGGTGGGAGAGCTACATATTAGCAGAGGTCCTAATCAACAATTTAAAAAATAAAGTGGAAGAGTATAATCCTAGTGGGGAGAGAAGGCTAGCAGGGAGAAGAAAACGAGGACAGTTATATCAAAACAAATTGCTTGGTGAGGATTTAAAAATAGTGGGGAAGACATTTGCCGCTGGCACGAGAGAGAGAAATCTGACCTTTGGCTACTTTAGAGAATTAGTGTCTAAGTCCGCCAGGGGAGTGTTCAATAGCTGATATCCACATGATGAAAAGTAGAGAAGGAGTAGTTCAAACAAGAAGAGCTTTGGAAAGGCAGCAACACTCAGGAAAATCCATACTCACTGATAACGGACAAATGCAAATTCGGACAGCACCGAAGTATCTATCGTACCTGCAGTGTGGCCATGAAGTGCATTTAAAATTGCACACGAACTTTATGGCCACCTGTATGTTACCAAAAGTTATTAAAAAGGATAAAGTTAGCAGAGTTGTCACTGATCTACTTAGTGGTGTGGGTGTCACTTCAAAGTGAAGACTTCTCCCTGTGGGACTAATGGGCAATCCAAAACAAGAGTAGCAGCGTGGTCAGGCCCCGCCACCTAGTCACACCACTTTTTGGAATATATCCCAACAAAATGATTCACATGAATCAAAAAAAACCATTTGTATAAAGACATTTATCACTGCCCTCTAATTATTATAAACTAGACAGAACCCAAATACTCAGTGGCGAAGGAATCACTAGGCAGAGATCCTACGTTATAATGAAATAGGACACGGAAGGTCTTTTGTGTTACAAAGATATGGCAAAGGACTTATGGAAGAAGAAGCATAAAAGGGTCTAAAAAGCAGAGTTTGAAACAATGTACAACAATGATAAAAGGGATTTTAAGACCATGCTATTACTGATGCTTGTGTATCAATTTTTGTTCTTTTGATTCAGTGTTTAATGTGAGAGTCATTTTGTGTGAATGCATGAGACATTTAGAAGAAGGAGATATTAAAGAGGATTGGAGTTATTGAAACGACTTATCAGTATGTGTTTATGATTCAACAGGTAAACTTAAACTCGAGCGGGATTTCAGCAGATATAACTACCTGAGTCTGGACTCAGCTAAAGTCAACGGAGTGGATGATGCTGCAAATTTCAGAACTGTTAGGGTAAGTAAGATGGATATAGTGCTTTCAGTAAGCTTTCAATGGGATGCCCTTGTATTGCTTAGTGGGAAACAGTCACAATTCTGAGTTGTCTTTAGAGTATAACTTCATGTTCCCTGAGGTTTTAGAATTACATGAGAATTTATTATATTTTCATTAGTTTGGCTTTTTTTTTTTTTTTACTAGTTCAAAAAAAAATCATGCAAGACTATGAAGGCTATGCTTTTATTAAAGCAGGCAGTTTTACCTTCTATCAAAATATTATCCAGGATAATATTTTAAGAAAGCTCCCTCTTGGCAGTGCCTGTGGCTCAAAGGGCGCTGCTGGCCCCATAGGCTGGAGGTGGTGAGTTCAAACCCAGCCCCGGCAAAGAAAAAGAAAAAAAAAGAAAGCTGTTTTTTAATGTTGTGTTTAAATTCCAAGTGTTTTTTACAGCTAGATTAATTTCCAAGTGTGAAAATTACCCTCGGATCATGTTAAATCAAAACTGTTTTTTAAGAATTCTTGTTTTTATGTAGTTTTAGAAAATTCATATATAAACCAGAATGATTAGTACTCCACACTCATTAGAAAGGAAATGATGTTAAATAGTACGGTAGTCTGCCTTCAGTCCCTGTGTGGCATACACTTTCAAAATCACTTCTCTTATGCTGTGATGTGATAACTGGGATTTACTTCCAAATGAGACAGCTGTGATGGGAGGAGGAGGTTGGATTATAGATAAAACAAGATTGGTATCAGTTAATCATTTGGGGGTGAGTAGAAAGGATGTGAGGGTTCTTTCACTGCTCTCTCTACTTTTGTATGTGTTTGAATTTTCCAAAGCAGAAAAATTGTGCCTTGCTCCCATAGCCATGTAGCCTAGTCACTTCTTTTTTTCAAGCCAGCTGTTCTCAAAGAGAGAGTATCTCAGAGTATGTTGCTTTTAAAAACTGCAGAAACATCCTCATATGGAAGCAATAACCTGTTGATTTCCTGGACATGATTTTGTTTAACCACTTTGCCGGGCACATAGTTGGCACTCCGTAGAAGCGTGTGGAGGAATGAATGGGTGGATGCCTCCTGTGTCCCACAGTGTCTTGGGCTGGGCACTTCCCCTTTGCAAACCACAATTTTTCAGATATGTAAAATAAGTGAAGAGGTTTTCTTTCTTTTGAGTTGTGAAAGCTTTTACTGTGGTTTTGTTTCCCAGTATAAAAAGACATATGAAGCCAGCTGTCAGGGCTAAAGTAGGAAAGGGGACCCAGGGTGCTGCAGCCTCCTCTTCCTCTGCCATAGCAAGACAGGTACCCCTAGGGCTCCCTAAATCATGGTTTGAAGCCACTGGCCTGGATACAGCTTTATCTTCTAAGGAATTTTTTTTTCCTCCCAGAAATAAATCTGTAATATGATTCATTAAAAAAAAAAAAAAAGAACTATGAAAAGAAAACAGGTGTTTTTCTTTTTCTCCCAGAATGCCATGCAGATTGTGGGCTTTCTGGACCATGAAGCTGAGTCTGTCTTGGAGGTAGTGGCAGCAGTGTTGAAACTGGGGAACATCGAGTTCAAGCCCGAATCTCGAGTGAATGGTTTAGATGAAAGCAAAATCAAAGATAAAAATGGTAAGTCAGCAGGGAACCAATTTTGTTTAGGAAACTTGCTTTGAATGTCTGCCCAGTTTTTAATTTAGAAGTGAAAGTTTTGCTTTGCATTGGTTTGAAAAACTTTTCTAGTCAAACTGACCAGAAATACAATTGTGGCTAAGTTCTAAGTTTTTTGATTTATACGTTTTATACCGTTCAGTTTGATTGTGATTTAGAAAGAACAACCTAAGCCTTGAAAATGACTTTTCATATACAGTCACTCATTGTGTCCATCCTTTTTCTTACAGAGTTAAAAGAAATTTGTGAGCTGACTGGCATTGATCAATCAGTTCTAGAACGGGCATTCAGCTTCCGAACAGTGGAGGCCAAGCAGGAGAAAGTTTCAACTACACTGAATGTGGCTCAGGTGCGTGAAACATAATGTATAGAAGAAGGTTTTTATTTTCTAAAGTCTATGATATTTTTATATAAGTATAAACAAGAATTTTATTTTGCAGGCTATTACCTCATCTTTCATACTGTATTGTAGGCCTTATTCTAGGCATTGTGGACATTGTGGTAAACTAAATAGATAGAGATCCTTGCTTGTCATGGAGCTTAAAATTGTGGCTGGGGCAGCTAGACAATAAATAAACATATAGTAAGCTAGCGGGTGGTAAGTGCAGCGGACAAGGAGGAAAAGTGGAGCAGAGTAAAGGACATCCATAGGTGCAGGGCAGGAGGTCAGAGTGAGGTGGGGAACCCACTGGAGCCCACTCTGGGTTTGGAGCAGAAGAGTGGCGAGCCTGTCATGTATTTCAAAGGGCTGCTGTGGCTGCAGTCTGGAGAGCAGAGAGGAAGAGAGGGGAGAATGAACGTGGGGTCCTTGTAGGAGATATGTACTAACCCAGACATGAAGATGGCTGGAACCAGGTGTCCCAGTCCGGTCAGTAAGAAGCACTCACATTCTGGGTATTATTTGAAGGTAGAGGATACAGGATTTACTGCAAGCTTGACATGGGGTATAAGAGGAAGAAGAGTCAAGGATGATTCAGTACTTTTGGCCTAAGCAACTGGAAACATGGAGTTGCCATTTGCCAATTTGGAGAAGCCAGTTTGGTGACTGTTCAGTTTGATTGTGATTTAGAAAGAACAACCTAAGCCTTAAAAATCACTTTTCATATACAGTCACTCTTTGTGTCCATTTGGAAACTTCTTCCAGTTGGCCTCCATGCCTTCCATGCTGTTGCCCCTCTGACTTCTGTTCTGAGGCCAGTGCAGTCTTTGTAAGGCACAAGTTCTTGTCCCTTTTGCTTCAAGTTAAATGGTTGGATGGATGCACACTTGGGCGGCTTCTGGAGCCCCTTTCAGTGTAAACCCTTTATTCTGTGGCTTAGACATTTTCCTACCAGTCGGTGCTGGTTTGGGCTAGAATAAATCGACTCATTTAGAGCTTTTCCCACTCAGGTCTCCTTTATCCACCCAACTATGTCCTTTATTCTCACTCTCCTTCAGCCTCTCTAAGGCAATAGGGTGCTCTCTCTGTTTCTCTGAACTCGCCTTTCCTGTTAATCTGAGGAAGCCTGCATCTCCTTAGTTGTCCTTCAGCGTTCCTTTCTTATTTTAGTGAGTTATTTTGGCTGTGGCAAGGACTGTAATTTTAGGGAAATTTGGTGTGCAGCGATCCTCTCTGAGCTGTAGCCAGTATCTGTCCTCCCTCTAGTTCCTGCCTCTGTGGTCATTCTGACAAGTCAGCCTTGCTCACTCAGAGTCAGATGGTGAGTGACTGACTCAGTCCAGAAAATGTTGCTGGGGGCACGTACAGCATGAGCCCCCTTGGAGACCACTGGGACGGAAATAAGAGATTAGGGAAGACTCCATAGAGAAGATTGAAGGGTCTACATGTATAAAGAGTGGATGGAAGAGCATGTCAGGAGGAAAACCGTGAGAAAAGCCAGGTTTGGAGCACATGTCAGGACAAGGATTGATCAAGCTTGGCTACAGCTTTGGATAAGTGAAAAAGAGTTCAAAGTAGGTTCCGGAAAGGTCAAGTCTCGAGTCAGGGGCACGTCGGTCACCTGCAGGACTGCCATGTTACACAGCTTGCAGACTGCCCCTTCAGTGTGTTTGATTCAGTGGGTCCGGGATGAGACTGAAGAATTTGTATTTCTAATAAGTTTAAAGATGACACTGCTGCTGTTCTTGGTCTAGGATCATATTTTAAGAACCACGTGGACGTTTCCAGTAGCCAGAATGGGAGTTGCTAAGGATGTAGTAATGCTGTGAAAAACTTCCATTGTTTTTGAAGGCACTATAGAAATATATAGAGAGAGTCTTTTTAAAATTGTGTTTTACTCTGGCTTTCTCATCATCCTTTGTAAAAACCAGGCCCGGGGGCCTCTAAGCTTGTTGTAGTCACCTTACTTCCCTCGGTAAAACTTTTCCACATTTTTTTAACTTTTGGAATAAAAGAATGTGGCATGTGTTGCTCAGTTATTCAGCTCCTTACTCAAGGTTTTTTATGTTTTGTTTTGTTTTGAATGCAGTGGTCAGAGTATCTGGTTCTCCCTACCCCATTGCCGGGTAGGATTTGATTTCTGCGAGAAGTGATTTCTATTAGCTTTTCCTCATAGCTTCAATTCTTGGGCCCCAGTATCACTTTTATTGCCCCATGCCTCATATTCCCCAGGCATTTAGATCTTTCCCCAGATAGGAGGCCTAATACTGGAAACTCAAGAGTTTCTTATTTAGCTCCTGCTCCATACTCTGTCCTTGGCTCCCAAGGCCCTCTGTAATCTGACTTTACACAGCTTATCTCAGTGACGCCTCGCTGGTTCTCTGAATGCCATTCTTACTTTTACTGGTGCCTTTGCTTCTGCTTGCCCATCCCCTATGTCATTGTTCATTCCTTCTGCTTCCAAATGGTTGCCCAACTGCACCCCATCCAGGGACCCTTATCTGATCAAATAGTTCTCTGAACTCCTTCACATCAGCCCCCTGATTGCTTCATTTGTGTTAGTTTCATCTCACCAGCTCCTATTAAGCTTCTAGGAGGTGGGCAACATGTCTGTGCCTGGTGGGCCATGTATGTATCGTCCTGGGCCACCTCTGATACCAGCCATCTCTGAGGCAGATTACACCAAGAATTCTCCTCTGTGGGCTTCAGGCAACTACAGAAATGCATGGTCTTTCCACAGTGTGCTTGGAGACGGACGTGGTCAATCAGCGCACTTCGGATGTCATCCCTGAATTCTGCACACCTTATCAGTGACTGTTAAATGGCAGTAAACATTCCTGCCCTTACTGCTTTATAGGGTACTGTTGTGGGGATTAGATTGTCTGAAATTAGGCTCAAGAGGTCAGGGGCGGCTAATTGGCAGCCCCTGGAGTCAGATAAAGCTTCAAAGGCATGTTTTATTTGACTAAAGACCAGTTTTTTTCCTTTGGTTTATTTGTTTGCTTTTTAAATTTTGAATTTGAGTGTCTTTAACCTGGAATAATCTTCTAACCACTAGAAAGCCACTACTTTCTGTGCATTTCTATCACTTAGTCGCTAAAAACATTTAAGTTTGAAATCCCTTGTAGTAAGTATTTGTTTGAAGGAAGCAAAGAAGATTAATATTGGCTCAGAATTCACTTTCAAAAATATAAAGTGGTTTGCCAGGGTAAGTTGTTATTGTTGGTTCAGTTGTATACTGAGATGGTGCTTTGTTGGAAGCAGATAGCATTCAACTAAAAAAGCTGGGAGATGTTAAAATTTAAAAGGGTTTATTTACAAATACATGGTGTTTTAGGGTTACTTGGTGTTCTGAGATAGCTTGGATTTACAAGAATTGAAGGGAAGGAACTGGGAAATTATATAGGATTATGAGGTAGTAATAGAGGAAAAGGATACTTAAAAATTCATAATTATCAAGCCAGGTGCAGTGGCCTGTAATCCTAGCACTCTGGGAGGCTGAGGTGGGTGGATTGCCTGAGCTCACGAGTTCTATCTAGACCAGCCTGAGCCAGAGTGAGACCTCATTTCTGAAAATAGCTGGGCGTTGTGGTGGGCACCTATAGTCCCAGCTACTCAGAAGGCTGAGGCAAGAAAATTACTTGAGCCCAAGAGTTTGAGATTAGTGTGAGCTGTGATGCCATGGCACTCTACCGAGGGTGACAAAGTAAGACTCTGTCTCAAAACAAAATAAAACAAACAAAAAACAAAAAAAACATAATATCAGTACACCTATAGACTCTGTGCTGGGCATTGTTCTAACTGGTTAAATTACCTATGTTAAGAAAGTAAAAATTAGAAGAAAGGGCATTGGGGAAAGGATATGCATCTAAATTCTACTTGGACTTCTTTTTCCGTTTTAGCATTTTATATGCATTTTCTACTATGGAGTCACTTCCTCCCAGTTTTGTTGTTGTTCTTGTTTGTTTTTGTTAACTCCTAGGTATATTTTCTAGGCCTGATTGGAGTAGCTGCCTGAGATTTAAGGAAAAAATTTTGGGATTAGCACATAAGTGTCAGATGAAGGGAAAAAGTGCTTTCTTTTCAGCCACAGTATGTTGCCAGGGAAGTGACTGAGTTATAAAAGTTATTTTATTCATTTAGAAAGAAATGTGGAAAAGGTATTCCTACATGATCTGGCAAATTGTATACTTTGTAAAGTAAAAAAGTACTGGTTTATTTTAACAGTAACATCTGACTTTCTATTTATAAGCAGCAAAATATACACATTTTACAGTGTTGGTGGGGTTGCAAACTAATACAGTCTCTTTGGAAAGAAGTGTGCAGAATCTTGAAAGAATTCAAAATAGACTTTCCATTTGATCCCAACATCCCATAACTATGCACCTACCCAAAAGAAAAAATCATTTTATCATTAGGACATTTGCACTAGATTGTTCATCGCAGCTCAATTTACAATCACCAAAATGTGGAAACAACCTAATTCCCCATCAACCTAGGAATAGGTGAATAAACTATGGTACATGTATACCATGGAGAACTATTCAGTCATGAGAACTATTCAGCCATAAAAGAAGATGGAGACTTTACAGCTTCTGTATTAACCTGGATAGAGTTGGAGAACATTCTCTTTAGTAAAGTATCACAAGAATGGAAAAGCCAAGTAACCAAGGTACTCAGTACTAACTAACATGAAGCCAGTAGATGAACTATTACATGCCCACATGAGAGAAAAACTCAGTTTAACTCAAGTTGGGGTAAGGGGAGGCAGCAGGGGCAGTAGTGTGCTCCCACCTAATGGGCACATTGTAAGGGTATATGGCCCACCGCCTGAGTGTGGGGCACAACTACAACAGGGACTTTACCTAACAAATGCAAAAAATTTAACCTAATCGTTGCACCCTCAGATTAATCTGAAATAAAAACAAAATCACACATATAGCCAACATGTTGCAAACAGTAATAAAACATTGACCTTTCCTTTCTCAAGGCCAGTTCCTTCATTCTGAGTTACTGACATTCATCTTGGGGCCTCCTGAGAAGGGCTGGCACCGAGCATTTCATTCGTGCTCACAGCGCACAGACGAGCTGCTCAGTTCTCCTGCCCACACGTCACGGCCTTTAGCCTTTGCATTCAGAGCCCAGAGTCATGGAGACATTGATGTCTTCTGCCTCTTCTTTGTCGGGTAGCTCTGAACAGCTTTAAACATAGATAAATAAATAAACACGTAAAGTAGGTTTATTTTCAGTTTACAACTTGTTAACTCACTGTGGAAGACTTTTTAAAATTCTCAAAATGTTGAATGAAGAAAAAATTGTGAATTTCATCAGCCAAAGCCATCGAATGTCTTTCCTTCGAGTTTCCTTTCTTATGTGTAAGAGTTTAAAAAAGGAGCTGTTATTGTACGAAGTATACATGTTTTTTAGTTTTCACATAATGTAAGTATTTCCATTTCATTACCTAATTTTCATAGCCATCATTCTTCAGTGACTGTGTAGCATTCCTTTCAGTGGGTATCTATTTTACTACCTTCTATTGTTGAACGTCTAAACTGCCTTTAATTTTTTCTCTCTTCTGTAACACTGAGATGAATATCTTTATGGTAAAAGCTTTTGCAATATTTAGAATTAGTTTCCGGTATGTGAGAAAGTGTAACTGTGTATAAACTGTTTGTCTGGTTCTATGAAAGGCTTGCTGTTTATCCAGTGTATAATAAAAACTGGTTCTGATAAGAAATGGAAATAAAAGGGCTTTAAATACTTTAAAAGTATATATCTGGATCATTTTCTTGAAATTAAGTATGGGGGCAATTGTAGGTGTTAAGTTTTTCTTTTTCTCTTTAATAGGCTTATTATGCCCGTGACGCTCTGGCTAAAAACCTCTACAGCAGGTTGTTTTCATGGTTGGTAAATCGAATCAATGAAAGCATTAAGGTACGCATCTCTGTAAGCAAAGAAATCTGTTGTAATAAATGGTGTTCACAGTATAAACATTAAGTTGAAGAAAGTTTAATTTTCTAAACAGGTAATTGATTGCCGCATATAAAAGTTATTTCTTGAAAAGAATTTACCTTGTGTAAGATTTGTCAGAGTTATGTTTCTTTTGCTTGGCTATGTGTGTTATCTCTTACAAGTGAATAGTCCAAGAGTCTTTGTGGAGTTACTCTGAGAATCAGCACCCCAGGGCCTGATCTGGCTCATCTGCAAACTAGTTGTACACGTTCAGCTGAAAAAAATCACTTGACCCCTCTAGGGTTTTAGTGAGTTCTTCATTAGAATGGAGGTGTTGGCCTAGGAGGTTTTGAAAGGCCCTACCTCTTGAGAAATTCAGTGATTTTATTTTTTAAATAAATGAGCACCACTAATGCCTTCTTGGACTAAGTCACCTATTATTAAAATTTCTAAAAGATTCTATACCGGCAGCCCATCTCATAAGTTTAAAATAAAACCAAGTAAATTACGGTTATTCTCCTAGTTAAGAAATACGGTTAACCTGTAACATATGTCGCTATGTTCCAGGGATGCTTGTTGCGTTGTATTTAATGCCTAAAATAACCCATTAATTTGAAACTTTTTTTTTAAAGGCACAAACAAAAGTGAGAAAGAAGGTTATGGGTGTTTTGGACATTTATGGCTTTGAAATTTTTGAGGTAAGATTTGTAAAATTTCTCATTGGCCCTTTTATTAAAGCTTAACAGAAATTAAAGCCTATATCTTATAGACATCTATTATAACTAACTATAAGTTTGAATCTACAAATAAGCCTTTGTATAGATGTAACAGAATTTGGTTGTGTGTGCACGTGTGCACACATGTGTTGTGTGCTAAGCCAGCACTTCAAAGATTTTTAAAAAATATTAGTACTTTTGAAATTGCAAATTTAGAATTCTTACTGTGAGGCTTCTCATGAACTGCCTGGTTATGCCTATGGCCATTTTCTCATTTGTAGGTTGCTTGGAAAGTGAGGCAGGTTGGTGCCATGGGAGAAGCCAGGAAGGTGATGGCCAGGTGTGGGTCCTGGCCTTGCCTTGCTGGGCATGTCATCTGTGAGCTTCAGGGAGAAAGAGGCTGGATTAGGGGACTGGTTGAGTCTCTTCCACTCCCCCTCATGAGATCTCCCCCAGTTGTGATCTCATGATAGAACTTGAAGTAATTGCTGCTGAAGTGCATAGTGAATTTTTAAAAATAATTCTTATTTTGTTGCAAAGTAAATATTTAAACACTGTACGATTTTCTTTTCTCCTTCTTGCTAACTTCGACATTTCAAAGCAGTTTTAGGACTAAAGCTAAAACACTTTTTGCTTTTAGGAGTGGTATTTTATTTTGCTTCCTGGAAATAACAGGATCAGGCTCCTCCTTTCTTAATTCTCCCCCACAAGTCACATGATTTGTGAATTTCTTTAAGTAACCAGGCCTGGCCCGGAATGACCACCCAAAGAGTTTGTGTGTTCCAGAAGATTGGTGTCACAGAATCACAAAGAAAGCATTGGAGTGTTCTCTTCAGCTAAACCAGACCTATCTAGAGTATTTACTTTTCCTCTAACAGTCGTTTTTATGATACGACGTTCTCCCTCAGTTGTGTTTCATATTTAGTAGCTAGTGGTAACTACCTGCCAGGGGCTGACTGTGTGCAACCAGTGTGGTAAGTGTTGTGTGTATGGTCTGATTTAATTTTCAGAATAATCTTACACAGTAGCTGTTCCTATTATTCCCTTTTTACAGATGAGAAAGTGAGACCCTGAAGGTCAATTAACTCCCTCCAAGTTACATGGCTACATAGTAGCTTCGAATTGAGGCCCCTAATGTCTTCATTTATGGCTTTTCTTTCCTACTAGGGGTGAGACCAAGACTATTTCTTTACATTTCTACCTAAACTAAAAAGTTCCCCAATTTCTGTACATAAAGAAAAAAGCAAGCATTATGATAAGTCTCTGACTCCCTCTGTCATGGCTCCACACTCTGGCCAGCATTGGGAGCCTTGCCACGTGGAAGCATGTGTGCTGACAGCTGCCCCCGTGCTGCCCCCAGAGCACAGCTCTTCAACACAAAGTCTGCTTGTACTGCGGCCTCTTTAGCAGAGTCTGCAAAGGCAAGCTGCCACCCTCTTGGTAGAAGAGAAGAATTTGAGGTTCGTGAGTTGGGAGAATTGCTTGAGTATACTCAGAAATCACTCTGCCAAAATTAATTTCTTTCTAGCAAGACCTCCGATCACTGTCTTTAGATGTCAGAGTCTTTCTTTAGAGTTGGCAGGGAAGAATATTTGTACCTGGCACATTGCTTATTTAGATTTAAATGGTTTCATGAGCAGTGCAGAAGGTAAACAGAGATTTTTCACTAGAAAGATAGACTAGAATGCAATGATATTTCTAAAATCAAAGAAACTGATTTTATTTTAATTTTGCCAGAAAGATTTATTGGTCTTAAGCCAGTAGGCAGGTGCTTAATGTCATGTCACAATACATGGAAACTTTAAAAAATAGGGTAGTGGATTCATGCTGGGACATTCACTTAGTTTCCTCTTCCAGGAAGTCCTAAGATCTACTTAACCATGGGAAGACCCATACGGCGCTCAAAGGAAACTAGGATATACCTCATGAGCAATTTGAGTCGTTCCCCAAGTATTTATTATTTACCGGATTCCAGTAGAAAACAGAAATGTTCCTCGTGTGCATGGAGCTTAACGTCTTAGCCTTAAGACTGAGAGCCTGTTGCTGCGTGGGACACATCCTGTTGGGTAGGGAGGTCTAATCAGGAAACGAGATTACTTTTAAAAGTGTGTTTGCTACAGATCTCATCAGAACAGAAGTTGGATGTTCCTGGATTACACATCCTTAGACTCAGCACCGGGTGAAACACCCTTTAGCGATCCAGAAATATTTATATTTTACATACAGTTAATTCAGATTGTTCTCCAAGCCTGTCTTGCTGAACATGCCTGCCTTCTGCAAGTTACATCATCATTTTTCTCAACACAGTTACCACTAGAGACTTTATGAAAATGTTGGCATGCATTATATTTCTAAATACTCTTCTCCCTTTCTTCAGAGGAAGACTCTACTCTAGTAGTTTGTACTTAGCTGCACGTTGGAATCACCCTGGGAGCTCTTAAAAATTCAGATGTCTAGGCTGTACCCAGACCAATCATAGCAGAATCTCTGGGGCTGGGGCTCTGGCAGCAGTTACTTTTAAAGTTCCAGGTGATCCCAGTGTACAGTCACAGTCGAAACCAACTGTTCTAGTAGAGAGTTAACTCCAGAGTGATCTGCAAGTTGCAAACATACATGGTGTTCATGCTGATTGACCTTGGCATGAAATGCCCTTGCACAAAATATTGAGCTTCACCTACTGTTCACCTATATAGAAATCTTATGTGTGCATGTACAATATACGTAAAACCAAACAGGTTACAGTTTTATTCTTTTTAAATAAAACTTTCAGCCAAGGCCAAATCTAGATAGTTATATGTCTATAGCAAATCTTACAATGGCCATAACATCATTACAAGTTTCTTTCTCAATGCAATAAATCTTTGTTTTTCTTTTATCCCCTGGTTCCTTGAGAGAATTAAGATTTGTTTTTTCATTATAATTGGTTGTTCTCTTCATTTTCCTAATCTCAGATTAATCTTCAAGCATTTTGATTTTTTAATACCTTATTTATTATTTATTGTATAAACACATTTTACTTGGGAGGGGATCAGAATAGAGATTTGGCTGAGTGCTTTTGGATACTTTCACTTGCTTCTTGACATAGGATTACAGACTTTTTGTCCTTTCTCTTAATAAGTTATTCACCTACACATAACAGATACAAGCCCACACTTTCCTGGATTCTCAGCAATGTTAGAGTTCATGGAAACGTCAGGAAGTGCATTGTATAGAATATCAGGACACCAAGGTAATCAAGGACTTAAAAGTACTGCAAGCTGAAGTACAAGAGATCAGGGTGTGAAACAACATTCAGATCCACATCAATGCAAAAATGATATTTTCTAACCAAGTGAAAATAAACTGATAGAGTATAAAGTTCTTTTTTTCCCCCTTGTTTTGCAGTGAAAATTAGCTGTAAGATTAAAGAGTTCTGCCTTTTAGAACACCCTGGGCATTACTTTTTAAAAACTGACCATAAAGGGCCAGGACTTTTTTTTCATGTGTCTAATTCTGCCTCGTGACCCCACTGAGAGTCTCCATGCAAACACTTTTTAGCTGAGCTGGTGGAAGCCTTTCATTCCCTGTAGTCCGTCTCTAACGGAAGAGGGAAACTGATGCACTAAACCATGGGGTGATGACACATGGATTTGACTGCAAAACATTCCAGTACCAGCTGGGTGAATAAGCTTTGCCTTGTTGGCCGCATGTGATCTGATGGCAGTTTGGAAAACAGATGAGTAGAACACGGATACCAAAAATAAGGTGATGTGAATTAAATTCATAGAGGGAAAACAAGTCTAATTGTAACTCCTAGTAGAACGGAAGTCTAGCTTTCCAAAGGAAGAAAGTATAATTCACATATTCCAATTCTGTACGATTAAATTTGGCCATTCTTATGTGTAGTAACTGAAAATATGGTCTATGACTTCTAAGAACTAGTCCTTGGATCTTCATAAAAGAAAAATGCTAATCTTTAAAAAAGAAGATATTAAATTCAAAAGTAAGTTGAGCAATCTATATTGATTGATTCATCTCTTTCTCTCAGTACTTCTCTGATAGGTATTAAAATTAGCAGGTAGTTTACTAGGAATATCTAATTAATCATTTTTGTTCTATAGACCAAAGCAGGCAGTGGTGGCTGATTAGTTCACTTTTCATACAGTTGAGCTAGTTTCATACAGGCAGTGATAGGTATTTTTAATTGTGTCCTAATGAGCCTTCATGAAAGTGACTCCTAAATAATAAGATAGGCTAGATGCAGTGATGGCTTCAAGTGAAACAATCTAACTCGTAGGCGAGAGTCAATATGGTCTAGTACATTGATCTTAGGATTTGTTTTCTAAATTGTTTTTAATTCTGATTATAAATTGTTTTTAATTCTGATTATAGTCAACACCTTCTGTTCTGGTTTCTGGGCTTCAGATTTGTTCTTTGTGTGCTAAAGAGCTTATAGCTGAAGAAAAAGGAAACAATTTAAAGTAGATTTAAAAATGAAAATGGTGCCGTTACTGTGGTCCACAATACACACACCCCCATTATTGTTCTAACTTTTTAAATGAAAACCTATTGAAAAATATTTAAGCCCTATAACACTGTTTTTCTTAAAATTTACATATTTGCCCTTATACCTGGAAGAAAAATGTCATATATTTAAAGATAATTTTCCTGAAACTTTAGCCAGTCATTCCATTTTATAAATGTCTAAAGGGGACAATATTTAATGTTAAATATTTTTTCTCATATATTTGGAGGATTTTTAAAAAGTTTACTTTCTAAAAAAAAAAATAGTGGTTGATTTGAAGCATATTTTTTGCCATTGTGATATTTAAAAATGGACTGTGGTTCAGAGTATAATATTTTTCTACAAGAACAGCCTTATAATCAGGGGCTGCCAAAGGCTTTACACCCCATAAATTTTTAGTAGGACCCACAGCACATTTTACAGTAGTAACATAGCACAACTTCTCTAAAGCAGAGATGCTGTGCTCAAAATCCTATAACTTTTATATGAATGTACTGTTTTATTTATTATGCAAGAGACCACATTGTATGTAAAATTTGGAAACCCAGTCCAATATGTTATATCCAGAATTTACTTTAAATGAAAGTACTGAATGGTCACATTTTATGTATTTAACAGTAACTTTTGATTAAATAAGTCGTGGTCTTTGTGTTTGAACTCCTCACTGTTTGCGACACTTAATAGTCACCTCCCTCCCGTCTCACCATCCCAAATACAGAGAGGACAGAGCTGCCCCCTCTCTTTACTATCTCCCTTTCAATATTTATCGTTTAAAGTATGTACGATCTTTAAAACTGTCTTCCTTAAAAAGTATAAAATATCATTATATCATCTCCTCTGTTGCTAAGGAGAATATACAAATGTTTTTGATCCGTCTTTCAAAATGATTCCATTTGGAACACTTTGTGGTTGATACTTGTGAGTATAAACCAGTTATAAACTCCATGGAGAGTATGATTTTCTGTTTCTTTGATGTTGAAAGGATGGACTCGAAGTCTAGAATCTTTGAAAGAAGCCCTAGAGTTTAAAATGTTGGTGTATTACATCCTTCTAAACATAGTAAGTGCTCACTATCCCAGTCTAAACTTGGGAAAGTACAGTGTGAAATAGAGTAGCGTGGAATCAGGCATCTTGCTGTTTACTTGTGTTCTCTAAAGCAGTCTGAGCTTCATTCAAGGAGATCGTGTAATAGATATCCGAGAATGGACTTGCTTCTAAACGTTTTAGTTTTATCCCTCTGCCTTTAGGGATCAATGGGGTAAGACCGTAGAAAAACTAAACTTACATGCATGGAGCATGGGTAGAAAACCCGAGAGAGAGATGAGTCATTCCCGAGGACAAGCTTCTGCCCACTTCCTCCTTTGGAGACTTTGATTCACGAGACTGACATGGGAGAGCTGCCCAGCCCAGGGACTGCTGCTGGCTCTCACACAGTGCTTGACAAACTCCTCACTTTGGACAGTCTCCAAATACAAAGTTGCTCTGGGCTGTTGTATTCTAATGTGGTCGTTTCTAATTTATCTAATTTATGAAGTGAAAGGGGACCCAAGTTGAAAACCCAGTATCCATAATACCTGTACGAGTGGAGCAGCGTGCCAGACCTGTCTTCCTTGGTTTTCTGCAGGTTATTGTTTGTTCCTTAAATTTTTGGAAGTTACTATTTTAAATCATGTGTGAAGTCCCATCTCCCTCCAAAGTTAAACAAGGACCAACTTAAACTTAGATCACAAAAGATGTGTCTTTAGCCTTCAGTAGTAATTATCACCCAGGTGATTCAGACATGCCTTGGAGGTTTTGGAGATGTGTTTGCAGTAGATGCTGATTTCTGTGGGAAAGTAAGTTAATTTGGATATTGATGATTGTGCTGTTCTGTTTGGGGGATTTTTTTTTTTTTTGCTAACTTTTAGCATCAAAATAAGGTTGGAGAGCCATGTTTTTGTTCTTTGGCCATGTCCCTTGTTTCTTTTTGAAGGAGAGACTCAGCAGGGTACCGTGTAGTACTGGGTCACTGGGCCAGAAAAAGGAGGTACTTGTGGATCTTGCTGGATCTCTGCACTGTTTGGTGATCTGCAAACTAACACTGACTTTTTATTTTATTTTATTTTTTGAAACAGGGTATTGTTTTGTGTCTTGGGCTAGAGTGCAGTGGCTCACTACAACCTCAAACTCCTGGGCTCCAGTGATCCTCCTGCCTCAGCCTCCTAAGTAGCTGGAACTGCAGGCATGTGCTACCATGCCTGGCTAATTTTAATATTATTTGGTAGAAACAGCGTCTGACTCTTGCTCAGGCTGGTCTTGTAGACCTGGCCTCAGGCAGTACTTCCCTTTGGCCTTTCATAGTGCCAAGATTACAGATGTTCCATCTGGCCTGCTCTCCCTCTTTTTGGGGATGGATATTAGGCTTGGATACATGTTATTCACGTTTTCTTTTTCCTGATAATTTAGAATTAGACGTAATAGATTCCGAAGCTTTAAAGCTTCAGACAAGATATATGATTTGTCATTACTATAGTCAAACTACTTTTGTGCTGAATAGCACTCCCCTAGCAGAACCGCAATTCATACACCACAACATGTAGGTACTGTGGTCCTGTCTTTGGAATTGATTGGACATATGTCTTAATCTAAAGTTTCATGCCTATCAAAACCATGGCTTAAATGCTAAAAGCTGTCATTTGTGACAATGAATAACTATCAATAAGTGTTTACTTCTAGAAGGTTGTTGCTAATTAAGAACTGACTGCCCTTTGTGTAATCTGTCCCTTTTGCACCAGAATGCAGTAAGTATGAACTGTGTGCAGTGCTGGTCTGTTGCATGCCCCTGTGTGAATAGCTTCTCTAGCTGTGTGAGTTTTACAGTAAATGGTGTTGATTAACCATGTGGATATGAAATACAGAATTCATAAAGGAATTTTTAAAGGTTAAAGACAAACAATGTAGCTCTGACGTATTCCTTAAGTTGTGTTGTGATTGTGAAGCTTTGCCTCTGATTTCTAATCTGCTTGTGTGTTTCATAGTCCTGTTTTAGAAGTATACTTCAAGCTGCTCATGGCCTCACAGTGTGTCTGGGGTGCTGGTTGCCGTCCCTTTCCTATTCCTCATTATTTGCCCTGTGATGATTTAGCATAATCGGGTTGAAATAGCTCATGGGCACAGATGTACCCCATGAGTTTGTTTTCTAAAACAAACCAAAGATTTTCATCTGTAGCTGTTGTGTTCTATAAGGTGCACATTTTGCCAAACCAAAAATCTAGATTTCCTCATACATGAAATGGCTTTATGCTGATTATAGAAATAATAAGGCCTCTATGCCAGACCGACTCCAGTTTCTAATCATGATCGTTAACTCTGAGGATTAGGATCTGAGCAGAGGGTTTTTAAAAGTTTGCGTGAAAATGAGGACTGAGGAATACCCTTTGTGTCTAAGACTTATTTGTTGAAAATATTGAAAATAAATGTTTGCCAGTTAGTAAGAACCTTCAGGACTGAAAAAAAACCCACCAGACTTTTATCATAGACTAGATTTAGCATTAATAAGCTAAGACAGTGATAGCGGATTCACATGTGTCACTTAGGGTTTAGAGTCAAAAACTTCTCTGATCAGTTCATCACTGGAGATTGGAAATCCTTAGCTGACTCCTAGGGGAAATGTGGTCAGATGTTGCATCATACGTATCACTTAAAAACTTTCCCAGGTTAAGATCAGAGTTGATTTTAAAAGATCAACTTTCAAAAAACTCTGTGATGTTTTCCCTTTTGTCATTTATGGAGAGATTTGAAGGCCTCTTGCTCTGAATGTTCTCAAGGAGTGGCGAGCTTCAGTTATACTCCTGGTCATTAGACCAGGAATGGCTACGTCAGTAGGAGAAGAAACATACTGCCCCTTGTTCCCACTTGCCAAAGAGAAGAGACAGAAGTGAAAATAGCAAGGTTTAGTGCCGGATCTACCTCTTCCTGGGAAGTGTGGTTCTTAGTGAGATGTGTCCACTCAGCAGGCACGTGTTTTGTGTCTCAGTATGTACAACAGTACAGTAAGCCCCATAGATGGTTCAGAAGTGATTTAGGTGTAGAGCTTCCATCAAAGGATTCATAAAATACAACTCTGATAGGAAGGAAAAACTGTGTGACACATTAGAGTGATCAAGTGTTTCGGTTCTTCTGAAAAGAGAGAGATTGTTTTCAGCTAGGGAGATATTTCAATGGTTTAATTCCTTTGGGTCTCTATTTGGTGGAAACTTCATTCATTCGTTCACTCCTGCAGCTCCCACTGAGTACTTGCTAGGTGTGAGGTGCTGTGTGGCTCACAGGAAGGGAGTGTGGTCTCCTTGCCCTTAAGGAGTGTAAGGCCCAGTGAGGCAGATGAGCATAGAGCTAATCAACACGTGTGCACATTTACATACACATACGCTCACAGAAATGTCTTATAAAAAGGGCCAGGGTATACGAGTCAGAGTGAGGGATCTAACCTGTCAGGGGTGTTTGGGGGAGATTAAGACGTCAGGCCAGAAGGACTTTCTTGAGCACTAAAGTTTCACCAAAGACTGGAAGATGGAAAACTTGGTGATCCTTCAGGGTAACTTTTTTAACCACGTGTGGGGTGTTCTCTGTCAACTAAAAATCTCCATCCTTCAAATACTGCATCATGTGTGTGGACTTCACTTGCTCACTCATAAAGCGTTCCCCAAGTGCTTGCAGGGTGGAAGCGTCTGTCCTAGGAGCTGTGTGCTGGGCCACAGTTAAATCTGAAAGACCCTGTGTGGCATTTCTCATGGATTGAGATGTCTGAGCATCATTGTTACGGGAGAGCTAGTGACATAATTTATAAGGTGTTTTTCATTTTCTTCGTGCAGGATAACAGCTTTGAGCAGTTCATTATTAATTATTGTAATGAGAAACTCCAGCAAATCTTCATTGAACTTACTCTTAAAGAAGAGCAGGAGGAATATATACGGGAGGTAATGTTGAAATGCTTAAATGCTTTTTCAAGATGTTGGTCCTTTTTTACTCATAAATTGCAGATTCAGAAGATGATCCAAACATGAACCTGGAGTCAGATGTATCTAAGTTTAGTCAGATTGCAGTATCTAAGTTTAGTCAGATTGCAGTTTTTAAAAATTTGCTGGGTATGATATGTAAGCTAAGTGGGATTTTCCCTGGTACTGTGCCACTGGTGCCAGAATGATGCCTAGCACAGAGTAGGTGCACAATAAATCTCAGGTGGCAGCCTCTAGTCTGCTTGGATTCCAACGTAATGATGTAAAATAATAGAGTGTTAAGAGAACAGTCTGAGCTTCCTAGGAGGCTAAGCTAGGAGGATTGCTTGAACCCAGAAGTTCGAGACTACCCTGGCAATATAGTCAGATTCTGTCTCAAAAAATTAAAAGAAAAAAGTCTGAGACAGCAGTAGTGGGAGAGTTATGAGCACAAAGGAAAGCACAAGGAAATTTTGAGGACTGGTGATAGCAGTTCTTATGTGGTATGTGTACTACACATTAGCCAAAACTTTTAAGAACTCTATACCAGAGATAAGTCAGTATCACTGTAAGTAGATTTGAAAATAATATTTTGAGACTTTGCTCAATCTCAGTCAAAAGCATTGATTTTTCAAAATTTATAATAAAATAGGTAACATTTGTTGAGTGCCTACTACATACTAAGTATTGTATTAAGTGTGTTGTATAAACTATCTCATTTAATATAATTCAGAAATATCCAGAAATAATGTTTCAAAGTCCTTGCATCTTTAATCTTAAAATGCATACTTGGTTTTTACCTTTTTTTTTTAGCCAGTCTTTTTCCAAGTATGAAATTATTTATTTCAAAAAAAAAAGGGAGGAATTATTTTGTCCATATTTTTGCTCTCTTTTCATTTATTTGCTTTATTATTTTAGTAATTCTATTGCCTACTTTTCTTCATTTTCCGTGTTGTCATTTTAAGCCATTAAGGGTACAGAACCCTCTTTTATCTCTCAGTACAGTTTTCTAAATGTGATTATTATCCCTAGTGATGTAGTAAAACAGCCCATTGATGCCAAAGCTAAGTCATAAATATTTCGTCTTGATTTTAGAATGTTCCTTATGTTTTAGAGATGTTTTATACTTATCTGACAACTTTTGGTAACATAAATATCCTAAAAACAAGGTTCATTCTCTTCCTGTCTTCTTATCATAAAGGGAATGCACAAACTTTGATGTGTAACTTAAAACAGTTTGTGCAGATCATCTAAAACACTTCTAAGAGTATATAGGAAGATTCCTAGATTGCTGCATGAATTAAATTCTCTCTCCTTAGAAGAAAAATAAATATTTACACTTGCAGACCGAGTGTGAGCAGACACAGAATGATTGCATTTGGCTTTACAGATTTGGCTTTGTAGCTATGGTTAAGACTAGTGGATACGTTTTTATTTCTTTTCACATGTTGAAAATACACATATTTTGTCTTGGCACAGGGCTTTTTTTTTTTTTTTAACATTTGAAATGGTTAACTGCCCTACAACATAAGATGGACTCTAAAATTAATTTTTTCCTGATGATTACAAAAAGAAAAATCTGAGCCTTAAATTCTTGGGATCAAGTTCTAACTTATTTCCTTATAAACACTGTAAATATACACAAAGTAATATTGACCCAAGGGCCTGTTGAGTAAATATTTGGCCTAGGGCCAGTGAAGTGCATGGGAAATTGCTACAGATGGGAGAATGGAATGGGAGACAGTCTCAGAATAGGTCAAGGGCATTCACTTCAATCAGATTTATGTCAGCGGTAGGTTGTTGCATTAAGAAAGTTTTGAGAACTGAGGATGACATTTGCAGCACTGATTCTATAAAGGAAATAAATTCAGAGAGGAAGTGAAATATGGTAAGATGGGCGAAGTCTGTTTTATGGATAGGAGTGCTGTGGCTTTATCATATGCAATCTGATTTTATTCTATTTTTTAGGACATAGAGTGGACTCACATTGACTACTTCAATAACGCTATCATTTGTGACCTAATAGAAAATGTGAGTACTTAGGGATGGTTTTCTAAAGAATATTTTAGTAATAGAATTCATTAGTTATAAATGTTCTTATTGCCTTCAATATTAAGCATTGGTATCGGTGTTTCATACTTTTTTTTTTTAAGGAACTACAGAGTTGTAGAGATTTTATTGTAGACCTAAGAGCTCATACACAGTTCTTAAACACACATATAAAACAGCTGGACATTTTGATACTTAGCCAGAGTCCCCCAAGATCATGCTGTTGCCATATCACAGAGTCCTTTTATGACCTTCAGACCCTTCCATGCACCAGCCTTTTTTGTGTGGTTGGTGCCAGGTCCAGTCCATGGCTTCTGGGAATGTGGGTACTGGTCAGAGTGGACTCTGAGCAGCCATCCAGTGTTTTGCCAAATCAAAATATCCACTTTTAATACTTTAGTGAGCTTTTAACATATTGCTTACATTAAAATGAAGAGGGATACAAGGACAACCTCTGTAGATAAATGAAGCGAGACCCCAGAAGTGGCTTTGGGTACAGACCTGGCATTGATTCAGAGAATGTTACAGAGAGTTTTGCGTATGTGACTGCAGGTGGCTACGGAGGCTGGAATTTATGAAATGACTCAAATATGTATGTACATGTGAAAAAAGCTTAAAGTATAAAAAATTTTTAGTAATCTGTTTGCATCTAAGATTTTTATTTTTAGATCATATTCTGTAGTTTATTATAAAAGATTTAATTGTAAGAAGACTTGATTCATGTGTGAAAACCAATGAACTCTTATTTTATGCTTGGGATTGCTAATACTTCTGCCCTTGATAAAGTAATTTGAGACAATGTGTAAACTTTATTGCCTTGCAGTCTTTTTAGCAGTTGGTAGTAAGGGAGTGCTATTTCAGGAAAACCATCACAGGCACTGATTACATAGCAAACCATTTTCTTTTCATCTTTTTACAAGCCCTTTTGGAAATTATGTAATTAGCCATTATTTTCTTATTCAATTATTCAGATTGTTCAGATGAAAGTTGCGTCTTTGAATAAATTGAACATTAAAAGCAAAGTTCTAAAGCATCACTGTTTTCCAATAAACTCAATAACTTTTGTTTTGGAAAATCTGAACAACGTTGGAATAGGAACATTAATATTCCAAATAAGCAATTCAAAACTCTAGGCTAAAATCTAGAAAATGAGTGGATTTGCTGAGAATTTTTCCTAGTAAATTTTTGTGACAAAGATAATTTGATGTGAGCACTTTAATTTTTAGAATCCTTGACCCATATGTGTTCCTCTATAAACATAATGTTGCACTTAATTATTCTCCCTTGAGAAGAGGAGGGGGAAGAAAAGAGCAGTGGTAATGCACCTAATTTAACTGGATTATCTCAGCCCAAAATCCCCTTGCATATATGATTAAAGAAACTCATGTTCATAGGTGCTTGAGTA
Source organism: Otolemur garnettii (assembly GCF_000181295.1). NCBI lineage: Eukaryota > Metazoa > Chordata > Mammalia > Primates > Galagidae > Otolemur > Otolemur garnettii. The sequence continues at coordinate 1,047,003 of NW_003852617.1, forward strand.
CATAAAGGAAATGTTTCCTTCCAACATCATTAAACAATAATGTTTATTCTGGGGATGTTATGAACCTACTTGATTCCTGAGAGTCCACACTTCCCCTGGGTATTGTGGGGAATGAGTAAATGCAGGTCAGAGGATGTCATGGCCTTGTGAATAGAAGGGGAAGGGAACGGGGGCCTTGGCCTTGGTAGAAGTGGGTGAGGCTGATGGTCAGTGAAGTGGATTGTTTTTGGAATTAAGACTCGTGAGCCTGCAGAAGCAATCCAAGGAGCCTCATCCTTTATTTAGCAAAGCAAATGCTTCCTGATTTCTGATTCAGTTCAAGGCTGACTACTCTTAGAATAAATACGATCATAGGGTCTGGATGTGCAACACGTTTTCATTATGTTTTTTCTACATGGAACAAGGATGTGATTCTAAACAGGTATCTTAGAAACAGCTTGATTGCAGCCATCATTAAAATCAGCACCCCAAATCTTAGCATTTCTTCTCCTAGAAAATAAACTTTATTTTGAACATGTACAGTTTGGAAACAACACCAATTTCCTTCTTAAGCTGTAACTCAAATAATGGATTTAGGAGACTGCATCGTGATTTGTAACATGTTATAGAGGCTGTATTGTCACATTCGTTTTGGCTTTTATATATATTTTGGAATCTTTGATGTCTAACTTGTCTTTTTTACATGTATAGCAGTATGAATTTCAGTCATCTTTGGGCCAAGGTGGCTGAGGCAATCCCCAGGTCCTGTGTGATCATAGGGAAGAAACTGAGACAGACACATCCCCCACCCCCACAAACACCGTCCACCTGGGGACATTGGAAATGGGCTACGTCCTGTGGCTTCAGTTAATTTGTTTTTGATTCTCTGCTTTTTATTGTAACTGAATAGAATTTTCTTATGACTAAGTTGATTGTGTTTGCTTGTGTAATTAGGAATAATCATTAAAACAATACAGTGAGAAAGGAAGGAAACTTTTCTGCTTCCTTCCTCCCAGAACACAAATGGAATCCTGGCCATGCTGGATGAGGAGTGCCTGAGGCCTGGCACGGTCACCGATGAGACCTTCCTCGAAAAGCTGAACCAGGTCTGCGCCACCCATCAGCACTTCGAGAGCAGGATGAGCAAGTGCTCTCGGTTCCTCAATGACACGTCTCTGCCTCACAGCTGCTTCAGAATCCAGCATTACGCCGGCAAGGTATGCAGCAGCAGTGAGTGCCACGCCAGAGCCAGGCCTGCTGAGTCTGTCCTCAGAGGAGACAGGTGCCTGGGCCATAGAGAGGGGTGTTCTCAGTAAATGCTTGAACTTGAGAGGACAAATGGAGCTCTAAGATAGTTGAGTCAATAAATGTTCAACCGAAATAGAATCTTGTTAATATGGACAACTGAAAGGAAAGCAAAAAATGATTTTAAAAATAAAATCAACTTTTAAAAATTGATTTTTGTTATTTTCAAGCTATATGCTATCCTATACAAAAAAAATCTCTCAGTACTGTTAGAGGAGATTTGTCAGTAAAAATTAGAAGTCACTGAAAACTTACTACAAGGTTTTAAAAGCACAAACCACTTAACAAATAAGATGAATTCTTAGACTGCATTAATGTACACAGCTATGATTTAATTTTTAAAAAAAAGATGATTTTTTACAATGAAATTTTGAAATGACACTGGGGGAAATACTACGTTTTCAGGAAAGCACTTAAAATCAGTTTGGGAGAATTGATTTTATATCATCTAATATAAAGAAGATGTTAAAAACAATCTTGACAGAAGATTAACTTTTAGAATCTTAAATAATTGTTGGTTATAGTTGATACTTCCTTTCTGATGAAATTGGAAACTTAAAAGGGAAAAAATTTTAAGTATGTATTTGTATATCTGAATTACCTTTAATTTCAAAATATTTAAGCATGGTACATCTTTTTTTATTAACCTATGTTATTAAAAGATACATTTCTGATGAATTTCTCAGCTGTTTTAGGATATCTATGAAAATGTTAATGTTATTTCTGTTCCCCCTGCCTGCTTTTAAACAGACCAGAATTGGCATATGAGAACTAAAAATTAAAACCCTCAAAATATGTTCAAATGCCAAAAAAATCCAAAATCCTTTGAAAATGTTGTGATAACATTTTTGGAGTTTATTCTTGCAAATCCTGAATGGTAATAGAATTTATTTTGATCCTGTCTGTGATTTAGACAGATGGAATTTAAAGTTGGAGGTGAATTCGATTAGAGGGTGACTTATGTGTTGGGGATTTTTTGATAGCGAAGGAAGAGGCTGCAATGTAGATGGTCTTGGAATATTTTTAACAGTTGTTTGATATCGTAGTGTGCAGTGTGCCAGCACTGAGTTCTGTATGCTGCTCACAGGTGCTGTACCAGGTGGAAGGATTTGTTGACAAAAACAACGACCTTCTGTATCGAGACCTGTCCCAAGCTATGTGGAAGGCCAGCCACACCCTCATCAAGTCTTTATTCCCCGAAGGGAATCCCGCCAAGATCAACCTGAAACGGCCTCCTACTGCAGGCTCACAGTTCAAGGCATCTGTGGCCACTCTGATGAAAAACCTACAGACCAAGAACCCAAACTATATTAGGTATTTCTGGCATGTTAAATTCTTTGATGGTTCAAATGTGAGAGCACTCTGAAGGACTATCATGTTCCTCTTCACTTAAATCTGAGTGTGGCCCAAGCAGAGGGTAACTAATGTACTTACAGATCAAATAATGTCTAGGGTGGGCTTGGAAAATTCTCTACTGTCCTTTCTGTCAAAATAAAGTTGAAAAAATCTTGTGGAGGATGATAATAGATACTTAATGAAGCTCAGTAGTTGGTATCTTGGGGTTTTCAACTTCCTGTATGTTTAATTTTTTTCTTTCTAATGACACATTAAGAAACAAAATGTAAATATTTCTTTCTGGTCAGGGTTTTTCAGAAAGCTCTTTTGTTGGTTTCATTTTGGATTCTTGTTATATTAACTTAGAGGAGCACATTGAAACAAGTGGAGCTTTAGTTATGGCTCTGGTGCTTATTAGGAGATAGGCACCTCTTTCTCCCCAGTGACAGGGAGAAAGTAAGGCTGTCTAAAAATGATCTGAATTTTTTCAGAACAATAGAAAGATCTTAAAAACCTCTGATCTTAGGCTGGGTACAGTGGCTCAAACCTGTAAACCTAGCATTCTGTTAGGTCAAGGTAGAAGGATCCCTTGAGCTTAGTAGTTTGAGACCAGCCTGAGCAAGAGCAAGACCCCGTCTCTACTTAAAAAAGGAAAATTAGTCAGGTGTAGTGGCAGGTGCCTGTAGTCCCAGCTACTCAGGAGGCTGAGGCAGGAGGATCTCTTGAGCCCAGGAGTTTGAGGTTGCTGTGAGCTAGGCTGACACCATGGCACTCTACCCTGGGCAACAGAGGGAGAATCTGTCTCACAACAAACAAACAAAAAAGGTGTCTTTTTTCCCCTACTTCTAGGGCATCTTAGACATAACTATCTCAAGATTCAGTATAGACTAACTAGTATTAGAGTTTGTTTTGTGTATTTGGTGAGCTAGATAATAGGAGATATGTGGCTCATGGGTCAGATTTGATAGAGCACACCCATGTCCACAAATACCTTCTATAGTTGTCTTTGAAAATCCAGCTATGAGGAAACTAGAATGGAGAACATTTTTTGCTTGGCTTGATATAATAAATAAATATGCATTTTTTATCTATTAGTAGATCTATAAGTAGATCTATAAGTATATAGATCTTATCTATTATAAGATCTATAAGTAGATCTTTTTTATCTATTAGTAGATCAAAATCTCCTGGTTTGATTGCAGTCTGATTAGAACATATATTGAGAGAAGATTCTAGTTTCAAAAAAACCCCCCAAAACCAAACTGCTAAATGAGGCAGGCACCAGTGGCTCACACATATAATCCCAGCACTTTGAGAGCCAAGGCAAGAGGGTCATTTGAGCATAGGAGTTTGAGACCAGCCTGGGTAACATAGCAGGACCCCATCTCTACAAAAAATAAAAATAATTGGGCGGTGGCACTTGCTTATAGTCCCAGCTACCCAGAGGCTGAGGCAGGAGGATCACTTGAAGCTGGGGAGTTAGAGCCTGCAGTTAGCCATGGTCATGTACTCCAGCCTGGTCAGCAGAATGATACCTTGTCTCAAGAAAAACCCAAAAAACAACCCAGGAAACATTCCGTGATTAGTTGCTTTTGTTACCCCAATTGAATGAATTCCTTTTTTGCATTTTACTGTGTTTTATTGTGTTTTATTATTACTTATTTACATGAAGTGATGTGCATAGATCTTAGGTGAACAGTTCAATTAATTTTTTAATTATTATATACACTTTTTAGTAGCTTACCAGCCAGGCCAAAACATGAAACATTTCCATCACCTTAGAAAGTTCCTTTATTTTGCCTCCATTTTCATGGTTTTTATGTCTTCTCTAAGAAGACAATATACCCTAAGGTTGTGAATATGTTATCGTATACATGTGTTTTATCCTAGGGCTTTGTAGTTTCAGGTCTCCTATGTAGGTCTCTTTTTCCCCATATAGATATCCTGTTGTTCTGCCACCATTGAAAAGAAAATAATCTATTTTTTCATTCATGTGCCTTACTGTCTTTATTCTCAGTTGAATGTATTTGTAGGGGTCTGACTGGGTATGTTTCACTGATCTCTTTGTCTATCTTTATTTAAGCCAAAGAGTGGACATTATTTTTATAAATGGTAAAATGAAAAACATAATAAAGCCAAAGCTAAATTAGGTAAAGATGTAATTGTCCTTATATGTGTGGGTTTGTGTGTCATTGTGTGTGTAATTTATTTGACAGTTGTAGTTAAGTAGCCACAATCGTGACTGCCTAACAGTCGTTAGTAAAATTGAAAATTCTCAAGTAACATTTTACTTCTGCAATTACAAGAGGTGCTCAAATATGACTAATATTCCTGTTGTTATCAGTATATATTGAGTATTACAGTTTGAATTCAGTTTCTTCTTCCTTTGTTAAAATGTGTATGCATTTTTTGGCACCCTCTGTGTTAGGACGCAGGGATTGCTGTGACATGATCCAGAACAATGACTTAAACAAAGCTGACATTTATTTCTGACATTGCTTGAGTGTAAGGACTCCAGAGCTAATAGGACAGCCCCTTTTATTTTGTGATTCTGCCATTTCTCAGGTGTTTTCCCCATCTAGGTGGTCAAACGTGGCTGTCCCTCCTGTCAACATGTACAGCCAGCAATAAATTAAAGAAGACCAAGGCTCATCTTTTCCTTTAAGGACACAGACTAGAATCTCTATACAGATTCCTTTTTCTCTGAGCCTAGTAGCGGTCAGCATTTGCTCACATGGCCACACTCAACTTGCAAAGGGGGCTGGGAAATGTAGGCTTCCTCCTGGCCGCAAAGTGCCCTGATTAAAAAAAGAAGAGGCAACAGTGATTTTCATCTTTTCACAGAGGTATTGTATGCACAAAGGGCATGAACCTTACGTTTCACCACGTTGAGTTTTCACATAAGTATGCACTTGTGTTGCCCCATCCGGACCAAGATGTAAAACATTTCCATCATACCAGAAGGTTTCCTGTGTCCTTTCCGTGTCTGTCCCCACTGCCGCCCCTCCCCAGAGGTCAGAGCAATACTGATTGCTAACCACAGATTAGTTTTGCTTGAACTTCATATAAATGGAATATACTCTGTTGTCAGACTTTTTTCAACCAATGAAATATTAGTGATACTCATACGTGTTGTTATATACAGGGTGGACATAAAATCCGTGTGCAGTTTAAAATACTTTACTAGTCCATAAATAGTGGACTTTATGTCTACTCTGTAAATTAGTAGTTTGGTTTTTTTTTTTGAAAAAAAAACTGCTGTATATGCAATATTGTATTTATTTTTAGGTTGTTGTAAAAATGATGGGAAAAATTTCAAAAGAAATGACTAGGTTTCCCCAGAATAACAAATTATTTGACTAAGAAACAATTATTTTATGATACTTTGTTAAAACATGGGCATTTAAATCCATAAGAGGGAGTTTAAAACTTAAAATCTTTTGTTGTTTCTTAGGTGTATCAAACCAAATGATAAAAAAGCAGCACACATCTTCAATGAGGCACTAGTGTGCCATCAGATCAGGTACCTGGGCCTTCTGGAGAACGTCCGCGTGAGGAGGGCAGGCTACGCCTTCAGGCAGGCCTATGAACCTTGCCTAGAAAGATACAAAATGCTTTGTAAACAAACATGGCCTCATTGGAAAGGACCAGCAAGGTAAGAAATTCATTGACCATACTTAATAATGAATATTTAATGTATACAAGTTACATGTTTTTCCCCTGAGCTGTTAGGCAAACCAGAATTCTATGAACAATTGGATGTAACCTGTTTTGGACCCTTTTCTATTAGGATACCATTTTGTGTTAATTCTTGATTAATTTGATTAGAGGTCTGGATTTTCTCAGGGTCAAAATAGGACTTGTGGAATCCACATTTGGAACTTGTATGCTGACACA
>NW_003852617.1:1053653-1073922 GCF_000181295.1 Otolemur garnettii
CCTGTAGTCCCAGCTACTTGGGAGGCTGAGGCAAGAGAATCGCTTAAGCCAGTAGTTGTCAACCTTCCTAATGCTGTGACCCCTTAATAAAGTTTCTCATGTGGTGATGACTCCCAACCATAAAATTATTTTCATTGCTACTTCAAAAATAATTTTATGATTGGGACATCACCACATGAGGAACTGTATTAAAGAATCGCAGCATTAGGAAGGTTGAGAACCACTGGCTTAAGCCCAAGAGTTGGAGGTTGCTGTGAGCTGTGATGCCATGGCACCTACCGAGGGTGACATAATAGGACTCTGTCTCAAAAAAAAACCAAACAATAAAATATACTCATGCTTAGTTTGTAGGAGATAATTTATAATTTATATTTGTGTAGAATCAGACAAGGGTGAAGTTAGAGGCACATGGGATTACTTCTCTGAGGTTTTGCTTTTCCCATGAGGAATTTACCCCAGAGAGAGCCAGTGGTGGCAGTAAAGGTCTCACTCTTGCCCCATCTGTACTAGTTGAGAAGTAAATAACAGGATCAGAGAAGATTCCCAGTGGCAGCAGTGCGGCTAGGATAGCTGGGTGGAAGAGCGGCCCGTAGGGCTTTCACTAGTCTGCCCTGAATTGCTCTTAGCCATACAGTCCCAGACAGAGTGATGAATACTGCAGGCTGTTCCAGAGGAGCGTCCCCATGTCCTTTGAGCGCCCTGCAGGCAGAGAGAGCTTTGGTGCTGGCAGGCAGCTGCTGCAGGAGGGAAATCAAACCTTGCCTATCCGGTGACCTTCCTTCTGCTCTTTGCAGGCTGTAGAAACTCTCCTGAATGCTACAGGAGGGTTAACGTGCTTGTGTCATGAGCCTGGATGGGAGCTTAGGACTTTGATTTCACGGTACTTGGGTTGCCTCCACATTCTTAGTGGACCCCACCTTTCACAAGAACATCCACAGTATAAAGAGGCCCGCTCTGCATTATAAGAAGATATAGAAACTTCTGACTTGTGGTGTGGTCGCAATGCCTAATTATGTTGGCTCTGGGTCCTGTTCTAGTTCCCACTGCTAATTGTCAGGGTATTATGGTAAACACGTACCATAATGCGGAATGTGTATTTACTCCCTGCCCTGCACCTCATCCCTGCGAAGTTTAGTTTTAGAAAGCCAGGATCTGCGATGTAGAGGTCAAAGGCAAGTTCAGGCCTCTCTCCCACCACATAAGGTCCACATTCTTTAGCATCTTGTTGGTTGGTGCTTAGCACGCTCTCGGGCAGGACCAATGTCTGAAATGTTTTCAAGAATTAACTGAGTGGATTCTGAGTTTATTGCATACCCTCCTAGTCCTGGTTGGTACATCGTTATGGCTATATTTGATAAAAGTGTTATTGTCTCTACTAATATAATCAAGAAATTGGCTTTATTACCCTATTTTTTGTAGAATACATAGTTCTGAACCCAAATTTACCTTTTTAATATTTACCAGATTTGATTTAATTTATAGAATTCAGTCCTGAAAATTCTTTGGTAGCAGTTGTACTTGGAAATGTAGCTATTTTTTTATACCACAGAGAACCCGATATCATGATAACTGTAAAAAAGCTCTTGTACTTGGAAATGGAGCTTTTTTAAAATACCACAGAGAACCTGATACCATGATAAAAGCTAAGATAAAACTATTTTTATAGTTTAGAACATTCACTTTTCATTTTGTTTATCTTCTCAAGGTCTGGTGTGGAGGTCCTGTTTAATGATTTAGAGATTCCTATGGAAGAATATTCCTTTGGTCGGTCAAAGATATTCATCCGAAACCCAAGAACAGTATGTAACCAAAACGTTTACACTCTGAACTTAAGTTAGAATCATATAGGCAAGTTCTTAAAAGATGTTTGACTTGTGACATTACCCTAGATGCTACCACAAATGCCAGGGGCTTGTGCTCATCTCCAAATATCCAAGAGGATGGAGCAAATAAAGGACAGTGGGAAAATGGGTAATTTTTACGAACTGTCAGCCTTTGATCTGATAGATCATACAACACTTAAGAACTTGTAAAGAAACCGTTACTGCAACAATAAAGCCTCTCTAATTCATAGCAACTGGAGGAAAATTCAGTCTGTATTTGTAATATCTGAATTATGCAATATTTTAAGAACTGTAGTCATATTATTTAGAAATACATGGAAGACTCGAATGAAAATTTTTTTAAAGTTAAAAAGAACCCTCTGAAAATTTTGCCTCGTAAGCCAGGCAAAGTGCTCATATCTGTAATCTCAGCACTTTGGGAGGCTGAGGTAAGAGGATACTTGAAGCCAAGAGTTCAAGACCAGCCTAGGCAACATAGTGAGGACCTCTCTCTAAAAAAATGAAACTACATTAGCTGGGTGAGGTGGTATGTGCTTCTAGTCCCAGCTACTTGGGAGTCTGAGATGGAAGGATCATTTGATCTCAGGAGTTCGAGGCTATAGCAAGCTATGATCACACCAATGCATTCCAGCCTGGGTGACAGGGTGAGACTTGTCTCTAATAATACTACAATAAAATTCTCCTTCATTAAATGAATAGGTGAATGTGAAGTATATTTGTATAGCAGTTGATTGGTAATTTGGAAATACAGAGATCCGGAAAAGTACTTAAATTGTTTAAGAGAGAAAATGTGTCACATTTGCTTTCCATTAGTAATCTGCATCCTTGTAGATAGTGTGAAGGCACATTTAAGCTCCCTTCAGCCTCTCTCTGATGTGCCATAAAATTCTGAAACCCTAGAACAAAAATTTTGAATTTTTTCATGAATTTATCAAAATAATTTTCTCATAGGCTATTATCCGTATCATGCATAAGTAATGTGATTATTCAGTTTTTTTCTCAATGTGGTTGACTCCAGTATGATGATGGCATTTTACCTCCTGAGGATTTCTTTTCTCTGTGTGCTGAGGTTTCAGAGGATTATTGATAAGTCCATCTATCATTTCTTATTAGCTTTTCAAATTAGAAGACCTGAGGAAGCAAAGGCTTGAGGACTTGGCCACTCTCATTCAGAAGATCTATCGGGGGTGGAAATGCCGCACACACTTTCTGCTGATGAAAAAGAGCCAGATCGTGATTGCTGCCTGGTACAGGAGATACGCGGTAAGCGGCTCAGTCATTTGTAATGTATAATGACAGTGCTGGTTTGCCAGCATTGATCATGTACTTACTACATATAAAGCTTTTACAGATTTAATTCTCCCAACAATCTCATGTGATAGATAGGCACACTTATGGTTCTTTCTTTAAAGAAGAGAGAAATAAGGCACTGAACTATTAAGTCACTTGTTACGGCCTCACAGCTGGAAGTGGCAGAGCTGGGACTTGAATCCAAGACGGTTTCAGAGTTCAAGTTTAGTAGACCACATTGCCTTCTACTGATCTGAATATTTATAGTGGGAAATTGACATCTTTAACTTGGTCATCAGATTGGGAGGGACCATATAATTTAACCTATTAACTGTGACTGGGTCCATTTTCTAGAACAATTGGCCGTTTTCCATATATCATAACAGCATTAAAAATGGCTTTAAATCCAGAAAGCTGATGCCATATTTTAGTAGAATTCTGGTTTTGCTAAAAGGATTGAGTTTTCTTTAGTCCTCAAGTATCTGGCTATATTAACTATGGGAAAAGATTCAATAAGAAAGTATGTTTATTAATGTGAAATTTCTTTTTGGAATTTGCTTCTTCACTGATGCTGCATGTTTTGTTGGGTACATACTGTAGGTTTGAGAGAGGCCTCAAGGTTGTCTCTAAGCCAGCTTGAACTTCGGTTCTCACAGAATGAATTTTAGTCATCAGAACACTGCTTCCAAATGCTTTTTCATTCTGTGCATTTTTACTACAGAGTGAGTGAGCATATGAATTAAATTTGCACTCACTTCTTTTTTAAAAAAAAATCATCTTCTTTCTTTTTTTCCACTGTAGAGTTGTTTTGCCATAAGGCCATATGTAGTGAAGACATGGTTTATGCTGACCCATTCTCACATAATCCAGCTTAGTGTAGTATTTCCAAGCTTTAGATATTAATGAGGTACTTAAATGCTTAAGCTTAAGAAAATTGGCTTGATCTTTAAAAGAGTATCTTTTAAAATTATTCTCTGTAGTTGAAAGCGTATAACCAGCGGTATAAGTCTTAAAGTATGAACCTGGCCAGCCACACAAATGCAGAGTCGTTCAAATGTGTTCTGCAAATGCACAAAGGGCTCTTGTGCCTTAGCTGGCAGCAGTAGATTCTCTTCTGTTCCTTTATTCTGCTGTTTTCTATTTACCTGAGAAAGGGAAGACCGATGAGTCGTCCTTCAAGAGCCTTTTTTTATCATTTCTTATTCTGAGGTCATTAAAGAATCCCCAGCCCAGGCTGCATAGTTAGACCCCGTCTCTAGAATAAGTGAATGAATGAATAAGCAAGCAAGCAAGCCGGGTGCGGTGGCACACTCCTGTAGTCCCAGGTAGTTGGGACTGTTCGAGCCCAGGTGTTGGAGGCTACAGTGAGCTATGAGCCATTACAGTTCAGCCTGAGACCCCATTGCTAAAACTGAGGGAAAAAATAGTTTTAAAAATTAAAATAGTACAATAATTTTCAAAAAAATAATGGGGAGATAGGCCATAACTTCAAATAGGATGGTTAAGGAGGTTAAGGTTAAGGAGGTTAAGGAGGTTAAGGTTAAGGAGGGGCAGTTGGATCGGAAGGCTGAGAAGGACCAGGCAGAGCAAGGTACCGGGACCGGCACGAGCTGTTGGTACTCTCGCTCCCAGCATAGAGCGTTTCATCAGCAGATGAAAAACTGTCTCCGTCTGTCATTCATTCACACTGGTAGGAGGTAATAGAAGCAATATTAACTTGTAGAATGGAACTAAATAATGGCCCAGATCTTAGAGACAGCATTAACCTCACTCTAGGGCTACATCTCTTTCAAAGTTTGAATTAACATACCTCAACTAGTTAACTACACATCACTCAAGCCAGTAGTTAAACTCACTGTTTTCCCTTAACCAAGTAACTCAAGGATGTTCTGAATACTCGTTTTTCAGTTACTGATTCTCTTTCCCTATTTTGTGATAACTCATGGCTTCCACAGATGCATTTTCACGTGAGATATAGTTATTTTCAAGCCATTTAGGAATTAAAAAAGAAAACTTAGAGGTACCAAATGGCTGTCGGAAGGGGTGGTCACATGGCTGTAGATGATGTGTGGCTTGTTCCGAAACAAGGAACATAACTGTGGAATATAACTTTGGGAGTAATCTTAGAGAGTTCCCGACTCTTCCTCTGACCGCTGGGGAGACTGCGGCCCAGAGTGGGTGAGTGGGCTGTGCAGGGTCTCTGGGTCCTCTGGCTTTTCTCCCTGGTATCCTCTTTAGTTCTGCTGCCTTTCTGTTGGAAATATCACCCTCCATGACCTCTGCTGTTCCAGAATCCTCAAAGGCCTCTCTCTCACCTCAGAGAATGGGAGCTGGGCCATCTACACTTCTAAAGTGAAGAAGATTCACAGCATCACTTTGGTACTTTGAAATGCTGTGAATTTTCATTAGAGATGCCATGTTCCAATACATATTGCAGGCTCAGTAGTGTAAGAGCTCCCTTTTCTAGGAGAAGTGTTCTGATAGCTCCTACCCTCTGAGGCATCAGCCCTAGAGCACGAGAGGCCTCTGTGTGTTGAGCTTGTTGAGCCTAAGCCCATCTTCTCTAACCCATCCCACTGGGAGGCAGCCCTGCTGCACCTGAGCCAGGCCACCCTCTCCCTTTTACACTGTCGGCTTGTGTTTCATGCAAGTCCTTGAGAGCAGGGATGGAGTTAGACGTGTGTATATAACCCCGTGGTTTTACTAAAATGCCTAATCAAGAGTAAGAGTTCAGTATACCTATTCGATTGCTATCAGTTTACATACAATTTTAGCTGATTTCTCAGCCTGAGTCAGAGTAAAAACAGCGAACCTAAAAGGAACGGGTGGTGCAGTAAGTAGCGTGGAGGCAAATGACAGGAAGACGGAACACTTCAAAAGCAGAGGCGGAGCTCTGTGTGTTCACTCAGTACGTGTTACTGAGCATGTGCCGTGTTTGGGACCCTGTACTATAACAGTGTCATATAAAGAACAGATGACAGTAATACTGGGTCCTAAGCCATTTAGAAACTATTATAGTGAGCATCCTTAAAGCGTCCCTCAGATCAACTGTGATACCTTAGGTCTGTTTGATATTTTGGTTTCCAGAATGTGTATGGATGGTCTCAAGTCAGTTGGTAAGTGAGCAAATAGCCTTTCTCAACTTTGTGCTGTGCACACTGCGGATAGGTAGCCACACTCTAACATTGTCCCCTTTTGTCCTATAGCAACAAAAGAGGTATCAGCAGATAAAGAGTTCTGCCTTGGTAATTCAGTCTTACATCCGGGGTTGGAAGGTGAGTTTAAAATAAGTGTGCTTTATTTATTTGTGGCCTTTGAGTTCTTCACAAAGGATGATGTCTTTAGACTCACCCTGCAGGGGAGGGCTCCTCCATCTCCTGCCTCCCCTTTAAACAGAAGGAAAGAATAAACATTATGAGCCCAGGGAGGACCCTGGTGACCATGTCTTGGCTGCTTCCTTGTAACCAGCTTTCTTTTTAAGAGCTTTGTTCTCTAAGCAGGAAGTCCTTGAAACAATACTGTACATGATCTCAATATTCCATTGCCCCATGTTTTCAAGAAAAGCTGTAGTCCGGAAGGCCACCTGATAGCCGCTGCCTTCACACCTGTGCATCCTCCCAGACTCTTCTGCACCCCAGCTTGATGACTTCTGTAGCTTCCCAGTAACCATCTTGTGGGCTGCCCCACAATGACTGAAAGGTCCTGAGTTATGGCCATATGGGAGCCTAGGGGAGAAGTCACAGAGGAGGACCCAGTGTTGAGGCCGTCCCACCAAGGCTTAGATTGGGGTGTCATTGAACTGTGGCCCACAGGCCACATCTAGCCTGCTGTCTGATTTCATACACCCTATAAGCTGAGAATAGTTTTTATATATTTAAATGATTATTTAAAAAGAAAACAAAAGAAGATTTCGTGATCTGAAAATTATATGGAATATATATTTCAGTGCACGTGAAGTTTTATTGGAGGACAGCCGCCTTTATTATTCCCTAGATTGTCTGGCTGCTTGAGCCTGACAGTGGCAGAGTCAGGTAGGTGTGACGGAGACTGACCGTATAACCTACAAAGCCAAAAGTATTTGCCTTCTGGTACTTTCTGGAAAAAGTTTCTTGACTCTTGCTCTAGGTCAAAGATAACGTCAGGGCCTGTTGTGACCACTTTGCTGTTAGGATATTTTGTAGAGTGCTCTGGATTCAGAAGGGATTCTTTAAGGTAGTGGCACACCTCACGCCCCTTCTGAGGGTGGAGCCTGTCCCATGCGTCCAGTGGCATTGAATGACCTTTGCCCGGGCCCTGAACAACCCAAGAACTTGGGGGTTGTCCCATAGCAGATGCCAAAATACAATCAGAGCACGTAAGAGTCTATGAAACTGCTGCCTGCAGATTCCTCCCTGACCCGACTACTCCTGGACCCCGGGTCCCGGTGTATAGGCCAGAGACTGCAGAGGTGGGAACCAAGCTCCACCCCCAAACCAGGTGTCCTCTCGACCTACATAAAATCACTTTTCAGTAACTACTGGAAAGAAGCCACTGGTTTTGGCTCAGTTAGATCATTTTGTTTTAGCAAAGTTTAAAACATCTCTTTTGAATAAAAAGGAATATTCCAGACTGTAATCATAGAAGAGACCCAGTGGACTCTGGAGGATCCCTGGACATCCTCAGCCCACCGGCTGAGACCTGTTCCCACCCGTTGGTGTGCAGCAGCTGATGTTGCCATGTCAGATTTTTTGTGCTGCTTATCAGGGGATGCAGTGTGCTGCCTCAGTCTGGAGGGGCACTGCCCGTCAGCTTGACCACCTTGTCAGAGTCAGTTTCGAGCTAGGCACATTAAGCTGGACACAGTCTTAGCATACCGTCTCTCAGGTGCTTTTTCGCTTTTTTTAACCTTCTCTTTTTGGGGTGATTCTGTGCCTAGGCTCGGAAAATCCTGCGGGAACTGAAGCATCAAAAGCGCTGCCAGGAAGCAGTCACGACCATAGCAGCATATTGGCACGGGACCCAGGTAGGCCAGAGACGCCGAGGGCAGTGGTCGGTTGGGAGTGACACTGTGCACAAGCCCTCGGCTTCGGGGGCAGATATGTTCACTGGCTTAAGCTACTGAGCACGCAATTTGCCTCTTGCTCTTTTCAACATTTTGGTGTGGGGTGGTGGCACCTGCTTTTTTTGCGTTTACCATTTGGTGGTGACTGGTGTCTTTCTTTTTCTTTCTCCATTGGGAACCAGCAGTAACCTTTTCTGCCTTAAACTTTTCTGTAACTCCTTTTCACATGCATCACAGGCGCGAAGGGAACTCAGACGGCTGAAGGAGGAGGCTAGGAATAAACATGCTATTGCAGTAATTTGGGCTTACTGGCTTGGATCTAAGGTACTTTGATGCACACATCCCAACACTGCACTGGAACGCTGCCGTAATCGGTCTTTATCTCTAGCCTGTGAGGGGACGGATGACTACAGTTAATAGTGGCTCACACTGGTGCATGTCCTCACAGCCAAATCTAATAAACCCGCAGGTGTTACTATCAGTAGAGTGCATAGAAAGCTTAGGCATGTGTAGGCCCAAAAAACTGCCCACTAACAAGGCACTAGTATATTGCTCTTTTTAAAAAGTTCTTAAGTAACATGCATGTTTAGTTTCTTTTTTTTTCCTCCCACTAATGTATGCTAGCAGCTTTTTAGGGGTTTGGGGGAGGGGGCATGTTGAGAATGTTAAGGTTTGGGCTTGAATCAGTCCTCTGCAAGGTTTTGACAATGCAAATGCCTTTAACACGTGCCTTCAAAAACCTAATCCAGGAGTGAAATTGGGATTTTATTTTTCTGGCCTCACTGTGGCAGCTATTGATTATTAGTAAGCAAAATATGACATGTGCAGAAAAATATCCTTCTGATTTGACAGAAAACCATGTCCATGCAAAGCTAGCTCTCATTGCCACTGGAGAATCTCAGGAATTTCAGCATCAGCTGTTTGTTTTCAGAAACAAAGGCCTCCTGAAATACTCTCTCTAATCCCCAGGCATAGTCGTGGGCTCTGTGAACATTTCACATAGCCCAAGGGACGAGACTTTTAGATGTTTTTGTTACTTAGAAAATCAAAGGTCATCTGTGCTAAAAATGTGTATTCCAGTTAAAAACACAAATATCAACAGAGTCCTGTGTTTTTAAGTGTACCTTGTCAGCGTTGTCAGCCTGTCTTATGAGAAAAATGACAAAAGTCAACATTTGCCTGCTATAAAGAGCTTAATGTGCCAGAAACTCACCAGAGTTCATGCGTGGATTCCCTGAAACTCTGTGAAGAACAAACTAGTTTCTTCAGTCAACTGCGGGGAAAGTCCTAGCAGAGGCAGAGAGACTCTGAGACAGTTACTAGCTGGGGTTTCGCCACTGCACGAGCTCATTTCCTTATCTCAGTACTGTAATAATATCTTGAAAAATGATTTCCTATTTCTGTCTTTTAAAACCGTATGCCTAAGATCCATTTTTTTTTCCCTGAGAGTAATTTTTCAACCTATGAATTGTTTTACTTTTTGTCTTCCTTCAGTCTTCATGATATCATTTCCCTGTTTGGGGCCTTAGCTGAAACTGGATTTTTAGACATGGCCACTGCTCCTTTAACTAGAAAGAATTTTTTTGAGTTTTGTTAGTTTTTTTTGTTTCTTTGCACTTCAGCAAAAACAATTATATTCCTTGCAGTTTTTTAAAATGGCTATTCCCGAGAGTTGTCTCTCTTTATCTGTTCAAATGAATGAACTCAGGCAGGAGCACATGGCTTCTTGAGCCCCATGTGCTGTCACAGGGGGTAGTCTAGGGGAACCCCTGGGCACGCCACTCAGACTTCTAACTCTGATACGGGAATGAGAGAGTGTGGACAAGCCAGCGAAGAGGGAGAGCAACAGGGGAGAAGAAAGGAAAAGAGCGGGAGCAGGGAGCCTCGGACGACTGGGCGCCAGGGGTATCCTGCACCCCGTGCCCTGCTCTGCAACGCACTGTCAGTGCGCTGAAGATCCAAGCGCTGCCCCAGTCTGACACTGTTCCTGGGTGGAAATGACGATGCCCTGTTCCTCTATTATGCTGGAATCCTTGTTCATATATTGGCTCTTCTGTTTGGTGTGCTGTCTGCATTGGGCTGTCTCTTTTATTTACTATCTAAAACGTTCTAGGCTCGAAGGGAATTGAAACGCTTGAAGGAGGAGGCTAGGCGTAAGCATGCAGTTGCTGTCATTTGGGCTTACTGGCTTGGACTGAAGGTACTGCCTCAAACACTTCTTTCTGTCCAGGGTGAAATCCATACAGCCCAGCACCTACTAACCCTGAGAAAACTGTTGATGATGCTTGCTGTTGGTCTGCACAGTCTTACAGAATGTCATCTCGCCTAATTATGTTTCTTTTTGAGAACAAATGTGTGCACTAATATTTTTTTCTGATTTTATTGTGATTTCTGTTTCTTTACAGGTTTAAAGTAATAACAATATGACATGTTTTATCCAAGATACTTTGTCGTTCAAGTTTTATTTTATGTTATCTTTATGAGTATAAAGTTGTTTTTTTTTCCCCCTAATCCAAGAGACAGAGTGACAGTAGTTGAGCTAAAGGCTGACCTCCATCCACAGGGACCAGCCTGGGGACGCCAGGCTTTTGTTTCCCTTTATCTGCCCAGTCTGCTGCGATAATGGCTGGCTGGAGTGGGGCTTTCTTCAAAGCAGCCATCATTCTATTATAATTGTTCAGCATAGAAACTAAAGGCATTTGCATCAGTAAACTTACAGATTATGATGAATGAGATAATAGTCAGAGATCAGTGGATCATTCAGGTTAAATGGAACTTTTAAATGTAAATGCCTTTTGACCAGGGCAGGGTTTACTTCAAAGGGGTGCTTACCTAGGATACGTTTATGTAGTACAGGTAGGTAAATATGGCTGAGCTCTGGAAATCTTTAGAATGAGACTCTGAGCTCCAGAAAATCTAGATAGTATAAAGGTTTGGTCTTTCTAAAATATTCAATAACTAATCACCACAGGGAGCCATCCTTACTGCCTTTGGGGCTAATTAGGTTCCCTTTTGGCACCATTCCTCATCAATTTTTTACTTTAAATCCTGTGACATTTAATCTTATTTTAAATACTTGAATATTATCTGAGAAATCACAGACTCAGAACCTGAACAACTATTAGAAATATCCCTTCTGCTTTGAACAATCTGTATTTTTTTCCTGCATGTTCAGCTTATAAACTTTTAGGAAATTATCCTTTTTTATTATATTGAGTATTCATCAAGTAATATTTGAAATAATGAAGAAGTAACTTCCATATGAATTTTAAGATAGATGTTCCATTTGAAGAGTTCTTAACAAGCTCTGTAACTGGTTTTTTTTTTTTTAAGCCTAACAAAACTAAACATTTTCCTATTTTATTCACGTCTTCTAACACACATTCCAATTTTCATAGAAGAAAGGAAAAAACAACACTGAGTCAGGATTTTCACTCTCAGTAATGATTTCCATCAGGAATGTGTTTACCTATAGTTTTCTGGGTTTAACTGCACATGATTTCAAAATGTTTTTATATTAGGAGTGTACACTAGCAACCTGCAAAGCAAATTCAGTCTGTAGGTGAAGGTATCTTAGCAGATGTTTACTGGACTTACTCTAGACATAACTTTCCCCCACAGTTTTCAACAAAACAGCATTATTTGAACATGTTGCCATTATTGTTATTATGAAATAGATTAAACTCATTTGAAGTCCAAAAACATAATAAGTTTATACTTGCTTTTCCCAAAAGAGAATTATGTTGGTATGAGTGATAGCCAGGCCCTTTGAAATGATTTGATTTTTTTTTTTTTTTTGAGACAGAGTCTCACTTTGTCACCCTTGGTAGAGTGCTGTGGCATCATAGCTCACAGCAACCTCAAACTCTTGGGCTCAAGCAGATCTCTTACCTCAGGCTCCCAAGTAGCTGCCACAATGCCTGGCTATTTTTAGAAATGAGGTCTCACTCTGGCTCAGGCTGGTCTTGAACCTGTGAGTTCAGGCAGTCCACACGCCCCAGCCTTCCAGAGTGCTAGGATTACAGACATGAACGACTGTGCCCAGACTGATTTGATTTTTTTTGATGTGGAAATGATTACAAAGTGCAGGAGACTTTTTAGAACTCCCAATGCCTGTGAAAGGCTCCATTGTACATGTCTGCATATTGTGACAGGGGTTTCACCATTTATAGTTGCATTTGGCAGAAAGGACCTGTCCTGTGGGACATCAAAAACATGTAGCAGTGAGCTCAGTTATAATGAAGCTTAACTAAATATGGTTAGGACTTCAAATACACTTTTAAGGACGTGGTCTCACATAACTTCACCTTAACTTCGCTGCTACTAAGCTGTTACAGTTTCAAGAACTAATTAACAGGTACCATTTTCTTCTTGTCCCTTCTAACCATGCAAGTTTGAGATTGAAAATGTGAATCTAACTATTCCTTGGGAAAAAGAGAAATGATCAATGTAACTAGAATATGCATGCAGGCATCCCTCAGAGATGCTGCAGACTCAGTTCCACACCACTGCAGGAAAGCAAATATTGCAATAAAGTGAGTCACATGAACGTTTTGGTTCCCAGTGCATGTGAAAGTGAGGTTTACACTCCACTATAGGCTGTTAAGTCTGCAGTAGCATTATGTCTCAAACTCCAGGGTATGTACTTCAATAAGAAAAAAAACATTTGGTGGCTCCCATGGCTCAGTGGGTAGGACGCCAGCCACATACACTGAGGCTGGTGGGCTCGAAGTCAGCCCCGGCCAGCTAAAACAACAATGACAACTGCAACAACAAAAAATAAATAGCTGGGCATTGTGGCGGGCACCTGTAGTCCCAGCTATTTGGGAGGCTGAGGCATGAGAATCACTTAAGCCCAAGAGTTGGAGGTTGCTGTGAGCTGTGATGCAATGGCACTCTACCCAAGATGATGGCTTGAGATAAAAAAAAAAGAAAGAAAGAAAAGAAAAGAAACATTTGTTTTTAGCCAACTGTTAAGGTCTACTGCTCAGAAAAAAAGATTTTTTCCAAAATACTACTTCTCATTGACAATGCACCTGGTCACCCAAGAGCTCTCACAGAGATGGACAAGAAGCTAGTATCATTTCGGGCTTGCTAACACATCTGTTTTGCAGCCCATGGGTCAAGGAGTAATTTTGATTAAGCAATTTAATGTATGTACTTTAATCAATGATCGTAGCCAGATCTCCAGCATGACTTGCTTCAGCTTGTTGAAGCATCACTTGTTGCTTTACCTGGCAATCTCCTGTTACAGGCCTGGCTTCTTTCCTTACACCTCATGAACCAACCTGTGCTAGCTTTAAACTTTTCTTCTATAGTTTCTTCACCTCTCTTGGCCTTCGTAGAACTGAAGAGAGTTAGAGCCTTGTTCTGGATTTGGCTTTGGCTTAAGGGGATGTTGTACCTGATTTGATCATCTGTCCAGACCACTCAGACTTTCTCCATTTTAGCAAATTTTTTTGCTTTTAAAAAACAATCTTTAGGGGAAATTACCTTATATAATATTTGCTTTTTTTTTTCAGTCTCCAGTGTTTTTTAAAATTTTTTTTATTAAGTCATAACTATACATTTATGGGGTACAATGGGGTACAGTACGATGATGTGATATACAATATGGAATGCTTAAATCAAACTGATTAATGTAACCATCACCTCACTCTGTTTCGCTTTTTTTATCATTCACGTGACCACTGGAGTAGCACTTTTAGTTTCCTTCAAGAACTTTTCCTTTGCCTTCATGACTTGGCTGTTTGATACAAGGATCCTAGTGCATGGCCTATTCCAGCTTCTGTCATGCCTTCTACACTAAGCTTGATCATTTCTAGCTTTTAATTTAAAGTGAAAGCCATAAGTCTTCTTTTCACTTGAATACTAAGAGGTCATGGTAGGGTTATTAACTGGCCCAATTTCAATATTGCTGTCTCCAGGAACAGAGAGGCCAGGGAGAGCCAGTCAATGGAGCAGTCAGAATGCAACACAACATTTACCAATTAAATTCTCCAACTTACAAATAATAATAGTGAAAAAGTTTAAGATAGTATGAGAATGCCAAAATATGACACAGAGACACATGCTCTTGCAAAAATGGTCCTGATGGACTTGTTCAATGCAGAGTTACCACTAACTATTTATTAAAACCCCAGTATCTATGAAGCACAGTAAATCAAAGTATGCCTGTAAAAGGAAGAACTGCCTATACTGTAGCTGTCAGAATTTTCTTAACTTAATACTTTTAAATGTAGAGAATGGGTCTGCAGTTCAAATGCCCAGAGAATGGGTCTGGGGATCAAATGCTCAGAGAGACACAAAAAAGGGAAGCAGCCGGTGGAAGGTGTTAGGAGCAGGGACTCCTGCAGTTTGAAGCATGTTTGTTTCTTCCAGAAGCAACAACAGCTGCTCTGGTCCACCTGGGCCTTGTCATGTAGGAATGGGCTTCACAGTTGCTAGGTCTTAGAAAATGTTAAGAGAAACCTGCCATCCATATTAATATTATCATATTAAGTTCTTAGCTTTAAAATGTGCATATAAAACATCTACCTACAAACTGAATTTGGTTAATAGGTTGTTAGCTTTTAACCCCTAATGTAGAAAAAAAATTTTTTTTTTTGAGATTGTCTCACTCTGGGGCTCAGGCTAGGGTGCCGTGGTGTCATCCTAGCTGAGAGCAGCCTCAAACTCCTGCGTCCAAGCGAACCTCCTGCCACAGCCTCTCCAGTAGCTGATACTATAGGTACCGCCTCAACGCCTGGCTAATTTTTTAATTTTTAGTAGAGAAGAGATCTCGCTCTTGCTCAGGCTGGTTTCAAACTGATGAGCTCAATGGCTTCTCTTGCTTCAGCTTCCCAGAATGCTAGGATTACAGGCATGAACCACTGTGCCTGGCCTCATGAATTTATGCAGTTAAACCCAGAAAACTAGAGATAAAAGAAAAAGATACATAATGTCTGAATGATTAAGATAGGCCAATATTTGTTGAATTCTGATGTTCTGTTTATGTTGGGATGGTGATAAATATTTAAAATATTTTTTCTTCAATTTCAGGATGTTATTATATCATTCATTCAGGAAATACCATATTTAATTACTACTCTTGGTTAGATGCTAGTATATGAAGTAGATATGATCGTATAGCAAGGAAAAAATATGTGAACTAAAACTATGATGTTTTAAGTGCTGTGATAGCATGAAGTATAAAGGTTGGTGGGAGAAGAGATAGAAAAAGTAATACAATTAAATGCAAAATAATGTAGTTTAAAAGCTTTTTAAAAAATTCTTGTCTATAGCCACATTCAGTTCTCCATGAACTGTGTGTTACTAAAATCCTGTCTTTATAGTCAGGCTCTGAGAAACTACAATACAGTTCTTCAGAAAACTTTTTTTGCTTTTAAAAAACAATCTTCAGGGAAAATTACCTTATATAACATTTTCTGAAATGTATTTTAATTCATGATGAGTTTGCAACTGTGCTTGTAAAACGTTTCTTGTCAAATCATCGAGTTCTTCATTAACTACCAAGAGGATTTAAGTCATCAGTGCATTCTGGTCCCATCATTATAGGCTTCTCAGTTTCGTTCTCTGTGACTTAAGTTCCATTGTCTAAATGTGCTTCCATTATTTTGTTAAATTTGCAAAGAACACAGATCAATGTGCTTGGTCTATACATTTTCATTTTTGTTAGAGATGTATCATTATGGACATATACCAGCCACGCACTAACCACTGCACCTGCCTCTTCTTTTTAAAGGTACGTAGGGAGTACAGGAAATTCTTCAGAGCCAATGCTGGAAAGAAAATCTATGAGTTTACGCTTCAGAGAATCGTAAGTTAACACTTCATGTATATGGTTGATTAGCATTATTAGATGGCCTAATCAATAGCACCAACTCATTAAAATAAGGCTTTTTTAATTGATGAAGTGACTTTTTGGATAATGATTAAATCATAACTGTGATACTAAGAATTAGTAATTTTTTTCTTATCCTCCCCCCCAGTTCAGGTAAGTGTGTCAGAAAGAGTTGGTATTGGCCCCATATATGATGAATAAAGTGTTTTCCTTATTTGATGGAGAGAACTTTGGGGAAAGTGGACCCTAGAAAGCCAGGGTCTTGCCCTGCTAAACTGCCGTGAGCTGCAGCAGGGCAAGGCTGGCAGCCCAGGTAGAGGGGAGAAAGGTGAGAGAGAGAAAGGCCGTGCACCTCTGCCTCCAAGTAAGGGCTTGGATTCTCTGTCTTCCAGAGAAGTATATGTAGTGGTGAGCCCTGCAGACTCTGGACCCAGCCTGCACTGCTGCTTAGAGATTTAGGACTTGAGCAAGTTGCTTAACTTCCGTGGGCTTCATTTGTCGTTAAGAGCGCATTAGAGACTTCTAGATGAGTTACAAGTTTTATAGACTTGGCCTGGCACTGTGGCTCATGCCTGTAATCCTAGTACTGGGGGAGGCCAAGGCAGGAGGATTGCTTGATGCTAGGAGTTCATGACCAACCTAGGCAACATAGCCAGACCCCATCTCTATAGAAAATAAAAAGTGTTATAGACTAAAACCTTTCACTGAAGATTGATCATGGTACAGATATATAAAACAATGTCTTTTCTGGTATACTTTCCTCATTTTGTGTTTTCTGTCAAACCCAACACAGGTACAAAAATACTTCTTAGAAATGAAAAATAAGATGCCTTCCTTATCTCCAATAGACAAAAATTGGCCATCAAGACCTTACCTATTCTTGGATTCTACTCATAAGGAGCTAAAAAGGATTTTCCACTTGTGGAGGGTAAAAAAAACAAAAAAGTCATGTCAACCTTTTTTTCCAGAGACTTCTGAGTGTTTGAGAATTCTTATGTAAAATCACATTTTTCACACGTCCTTGCTTTGCCTGGAAGAGAATTACTTAAAGACTTCCCTATTTTGGAACCACACACCATACTCGACTTCCCATGAGAAGTCCTGTAGCGCCCGGGCACTCCCTGTGCTGGGGGCGTGGGGGAAGCACACTGCTGCCTTGCCTTTTCGTCCTTGGTGCTTGTTGCTCTCAAGTAGTGCCGTTTTTTCCTTGTTCTTCTCTTTATGAGCAGGAATACTATAGGAGATCGTAACCATAAAATCTGAGCACCTTCAGGTATCATAAATAAATTCCACAAATTGTAATCATGTAGTTTATTAGATTTATTGAACACATGCACAGATCTACATGTGAACACACACACACCCTATGGAGGACTGAGAAAAAGGCCGAAAGACCCCTAACAGACATTAAAACTTCTACCTGAAATAAAAGGAAGCTGAAAAACTGTTTTGTACTGCTTTTATTTCAGCTCTCTTTGTTTTACAATGAGAACACTGCCCAGCTTAGGGTACATGGGGTCTTTGTATAACTTAGTTGATATGTGAAATGCTAAATATACGCAATCATCAGATGTAATAAAATCATTACACGGAAGGGCTCGTCTTCAGTAAGTGAACGATCGGCAGATCCACCTTCCAGGAGGTGCTCTCCTGCCCAGCAGTGTGGGCTTGTTCTTTATATATCTGAATCACATATGTGTAGAGTGACATTATCACTAATTAGCGTAATGAGCGATGCTGGTACAACATATGGAACAGGGCTCTGAGTATTGTTCTGTAACAGTAAGCCAATTTGGCCAGATTCACCACCTTCTCAATTGTTTGTCTCCCCTTTTGAGTTTGGCACAGAAACTATTTTCAGAAATAATGAGGGGGAGCTGCTGATGATGCTGGGGGTTTGGGAGGCCTCAGCCTAACCCGGCTCCACAGTCTCACCCCTGTCTCCCTTGAATTGGGGATGGGGACGAGGGGGCTATTTACTCCTTGAGGGATGATGTCCCTGGGAGGGTTGGCAGCAGTGCTAACATTTCTTCATGCAGTTGTTTCAGTGGGCTTGACCCACCTGTAACTGATTTCTTGGAACCCTTATCTAAAGAAGCCTGGGGCTGCTCCTCTGGCCTTCCTGTGTCCTCCTTGCAGCCTCAGCCTCACAGTGAAGTGGGATTTCTAAGATCTCCTGTCCTGTCCACATTGTCAAATGGCAGTGGGGGGATTTGACTCAGCGGTTTTCAAACTGTAGGTCATAGCATATTTGTGAGTCATGAAATCAATTTATCATTTTTACATGATCACTACCAACGTCTTTAAATGAAATAGAACAGAAAACAGCAGAGTGCATGACTTGTAGAAAGGAGAAGTATTGTTCTTGAGAAGCTTTTGTATGAGTAGTCTCTGTGTGTGAAAGTGTATGTGCTGGACTGTGGTGTGCAGTGATTTTCACCATAAGTCTCTCTCAAAACGTGACGTGCTCAAGACCAGGGGATTTCAGGGGCTGATGTCATAGCAGGAAGAAATTGCACAGCTCCTTGGAGGGCCCAGGGCAGCTAGCATTGCTCAGAAGCATCCCAAATACTACAATCCAAATCATCTTCGTGGCATTTTCTGAGATGAACTTTTTTAAACCAACAAAGGAAAAATGTGTTTGGCCTTTCAAGTGAATGTTTTGTTCACTTTCAATCTTATCCTTGTTGCTATTAAATTGGCTTAGGATATTTAAGAATGTGTAGTGATTTATTTATACGTAATTTTTTGGGTTTTTTCTTCTTTTCCTATCACACAGTGTAAAAAATACAGGGACCAATTCACAGACCAGCAAAAACTTATTTATGAGGAGAAACTAGAAGCCAGTGAACTCTTCAAAGACAAGAAGGCTCTGTACCCCTCCAGGTATTATGTCTTTGCTTTACCCCTAAAAGTCAGTATTTTAAATATTTCTTTAGTATATTTGTAGGCCTTTTCTAGTGGGGTTTGATTTCAGCCTTAAATGAGTGATCTTTTAAAATCATTTTATAATCAGCTGGATATGAATACACATCAGCACATTTGAGCTGTGGCTTCCTTGTGTACTCTGGAGATTATGGTTGTTGGTTTTACTTGATTGGCATTAGCTCAAACACTTTATTAAATAATTGGAAATCATTTAAACTAAAAATTGTATAGGCTAGTATGATAAATTTGCTTTGTAAATTCCTGTTAGTTTTTCATAGTTTTGGAAGACCGGGCAGATTTTTGTTGGCAGTATGCCCTGATTACCATAATAGTCTTCCTGCCTTAACAAGCCACGTCAGAAGTTCATTTGTAAGGTAAATGAGAGGGAGCCAGGATAGTCCTTTGTGAGTGTTGCATAAGCCCAGATGGTGCCCTTTGGTCTGCTAATTCATCGGACGTGACATCAGTGGCCTGTGCAGCAAGCTCAGTTCCTTTGTTACAGACACTATGTACTCGGAGAAAGGAGGGACACCAATTATAAGCTTAACATGTGCAGTCTCTGGTAAAGGCTACTTGTCTGAGTATTCTTACATCTCTTATATTATTTTTTTTAATCTTTTTTTGGCCGGGGCTGGGTTTGAACCCACCACCTCCGGCCTATGGGGCCGGTGCCCTACTCCTTTGAGCCACAGGTGCCGCCCCATCTCTTATATAATTCATGTCCCCACAGAATTTCTATCCCTTCTCATTCTGGTGTTTATTTTTGAAAAGTAAGCCTCAAAGCTGGGGATGCTGGTATGGATATGGAGAGAGGGGTACACTTGACACTGCTGGTGGGACTGCACACTAATACCACCTCTTTGGAAGGAAATACAGAGAATTCTCAAAGAACTCAAAT
This sequence comes from Otolemur garnettii, assembly GCF_000181295.1. Taxonomy (NCBI): domain Eukaryota; kingdom Metazoa; phylum Chordata; class Mammalia; order Primates; family Galagidae; genus Otolemur; species Otolemur garnettii. Next base: position 1,073,498 of record NW_003852617.1, read on the forward strand.
TAGACCTTCCAGTTGATTCTGCAATCCCACTTCTAGTCATCTACCTAGAAGAAAAAAAATTATTTTATCATAAGGACATTTGCACTAGATTATTTATCACAGCTCAATTTACAATTGCTAAAATGTGGAAACAACTTAAATGCCCACCACACCAGGAGGGGTTTAACAAGCTGTGATATATATATATACCATGGAATACTATTCAGCTGTTAAAAAAGATGGAGACTTTACATCTTTTTTATTAACTTGGATGAAGTTGAAACACATTCTTCTTCATAAAGTATCACAAGAATGGAGAAGCAAGAATCCAATGTATTCAATACTACTATGAAGCTCTAATACACCTACAGAAGAGAAAAACCTCAAATCAAGGTGGGGGGTGTGGGAAGGAGGGAGCAGGGAGAGGGGAGGAGGGGGAGGATGGG
>NW_003852617.1:1073988-1083297 GCF_000181295.1 Otolemur garnettii
TTATTTGTACCCTCAAATTAACCTGAAACGATAAAAAAAACATGAATTGTACAGTTTCAAACCAAATCTATAACAACTTTTAGCCCTTCCCTTAAAATGGCCTAGAAACAACAATGTGTGTATTACATACTAAGTATATTCACACGTGTTACCTGTATTATATATGTTACGTTTATATTCTCTGTGTCTTCATAGACATTAGAAGGAGCTTCCTTTTAAAGGATTAAATGAGTGTAAGTTGCCAGACTCATTCATTGGCTTTAAATACTTCAGATGGCATGGCTTCCTTGGTTAGCTGATTTAGGCTGCTTGAGGTGACGTAGTTCCTTAAGTCAAACACAGAAACTAAACGTACAGTTATCCAAAGTGCCTGTTGTATAAAGCATATTCAAACAGGAGAACTGTCTACAATGCTTGCTTCAGTGGCTAATTTTACTGAACCTTTTCTTCATACATTTTAAAATTAGAGAGTAACTTTCTTAATGAACATTCCCCTGTACATGATGCTTCAGAAAACTGCAGGCTGGAAAATGCATTTTTGGAGAAACAAATTAAAAGGGTGTTAGCAGTTTTTATTATTAAAAACACATCTGAAAAAGAACCAAGAAAAAAAGTTAACTTCAGGCCAAGTCTTTTTTGGGTACTTGTATCAGTTTTCAGGGATGGTGGTGTGCTCACCCCACAGCCACGAGGGAGGTGGAATAATTTACCCTCCCACCACTCTGGGAAGCGGCAGCTCTTCTGGGAGTCAGTCGGCCTTTTACATCCTGGGAGCTGTGAAACACTGACCACCTACGTGGATTTTTCTTCCCTAGTCTTCCTCCCACAACACAAGCATTTAAAGTTTTAAAGTCATATTTGCAAATTGCCAGAACTTTGTGGCTCATAAATGCATCTTGTAGATCGCTTGAAGCAGCAGTTTTTTCTTGGTGTCTTTGATGCTGTTCTAAGAAAGCCTCCCCCCACCCATGAGTATTTCCAGAAATTAACATCTTAATGATAAGGACACAGTTAGGCTTCTTGAGAAATGTTTTTGGGGAGGGGGTAAGGGGGAAGCTGCTCTGATTCTGAGTTTGCTGCTGTTGCTTCTGACCATCTACAGGGGTCTATTGGAAGGAGAGGCTTGATTCCCCTTCTTGACTTACAATGGGGTTATATCAGGCATCCTCAAACTACAGCCCGCAGGCTACGTGGCAGCCCACCTAGGACACTTATCCGGCCTGCTGGGTGTTTTTGCCACCACTGCCTGTCCTGCTTAGCAGCCGACTCATCCCAGGGCCTACAGCCTGGCCCTCCAACGGTCTGAGGGACAGTGAACAGGCCCCCCTGTTTAAAAAGTTTGAGGACCCCTGGGTTATATCCTGGTAAATCCTTCGGAAGTTGAAATTATCTGAAGTTGAAAATGCATTTAATACCTGTAACCTAGCCTAGCCTACCTTAAACATGTTCAGAACAACTTACGTTAGCCTACAGTTGGGCAAAATCATCAGACACAAAGCCTGTTTTATAATAAAGTGTTGAGTATCTCATGTAGTTTATTGAATACTGAAGGTGAAAAACAGAGCACTTACAAACTTGGCAAAGCTGAAAACTCATAAGTTGAATCATCCTAAGTTGGGGACCATCTGTATTGCCTATTAGAACAGAAGTTAACGTGGTAATATTAAGAGCTCTTTCGTTTTCTTCTAAAGTGATTGCCCTGGATCCATTCTTTCACAGAAGGCCTATTGATTTTCTTATTTTCTGCAAGAAAATGAAATTTTCTTTGGAGCAGGTGATAGTAATGTTTTCAGCTCTTTTTTCATTGCCACATATTGTTTGAAGGCGTTAGCAAATCCTTTGTGGGCAGCTGTTGCCTTTATATTAACAGATTAGAAGAAATTGCCTTTTCTTTCATAGGAGGCTGTGCACTTGAGTCTTAGCTTTTGTTCTTGTGCCCAGTTTCTATCCTGATTATTCCACATGATAAGATCATTATCAAAATCATACCCACCAAATGCCATGATGATCACATCAAAAATAGGTTTAAAATAGGTTTAAGGTTTCATTTCCAAATTACATTTAGAAAAGGTACAGGTGTAACATATAAAATAAATTGAAGTAACTCTATGAAGTTGTCAGCTGCTCTTTAGAATCGACTGATCTGTTTCCCTTTCCCATTGAAATGGTTTCTAATGTGCAGACATTTTTTCCTTTAGTGTTGGGCAACCATTCCAAGGGGCTTACCTGGAAATCAACAAGAACCCCAAGTATAAAAAACTCAAAGATGCCATTGAAGAAAAAATCATCATTGCTGAAGTTGTGAACAAAATTAACCGTGCTAATGGGAAGGTAAAAATGCTAAACCTGAAGACTATTCAGAAGTATTTATTAGTTGGTGCAGTAATCCTTAGTTTTCTGAATCTTAAAATTTGCTTCTTAGTAGAGGTAACTGTGAGAGGGTCTGTCTCCCCTTACCTTTAAGCTTAGGTGGAATTTTGCTTGTTCTCTGAAATTTTTATGAATTAAAACACATTGCATTGTCCAACATGTTCTTGGTTTACTTAGGCGTGCCTGTTGAAAGATATTGCAATAAAATGTGTATTCCTGCAAATAAATGTTGCTTTGAACTCATGAATTATTTTTTGGAAATTTTTGATTGTTGGTTTTATATCCTTTTTTGCTTTGTTTTAGAGTACATCCAGGATTTTCCTCTTAACAAATAATAATCTCCTTCTTGCTGATCAAAAGTCTGGACAAATCAAGTCCGAGGTTCCCTTGGTGGATGTGACCAAAGTGTCCATGAGCTCACAAAACGATGGCTTCTTCGCTGTGCACCTCAAAGAGGTAAAGAGTCACTTAGTGACTTCACTGAAAGATTTCTGTGTTTGGCCCACTTCTTGGGCATTGATTTAAAAATTCACATGTCTGACTAATCCTGTTACCTAAAGTTTATATATCCTTCTCGTTGATTGGCGAATGTTGGCTATGTTTACCCTTATGTAAAATCTCAGGGTTGGTTTTTCAATAATTGAATACGCTTAATCGCTTTAATTGATTTGTGCATTTGACTTTTTAAGACTAATACATAGAAATATTAAGCTATTTTAAATTATGATTCCTCCTGTTGTTTCTTCTTTATATCAACTTAGTAAATGTCTTCTTGTTCATCTTTCGTTTGAACAAGAAGAAAGGTTTGTATTAAAGGATACAGCTACAACCAAATAACAGCCTGATAATTTTGACTGAAAGATTTGTGAATGTTCTGTGCCTTTAGCTTACCCAGGACCTCCTGGCTTGAAAGGAGTAGTTAAGCGGAGGCTCTGGTTTTGTTGTTACTCACTTTATAATGACATTGGCCAAGTCCTTTAACTTTTGTGTGTGTATCTTTAAAATGGTGATAATATACCTCGTATCATCGTAATAGGGTAACGTGAAACATTATATGGGCAGTGCCAATCACATAACAGTCACTGAATAAGCAGATGCTGGGAAACACTAATCAGACTTAGGCATATGTGTCTAGCTAATAGTGTCGCTAACTGACTGACTCTGAACTTAGAAAAATCTTAAAAGCTTGCCCCAGCCCGTTTCCCCCACTGTGGATCTAAACTTAAAGGCTGCTTATCAAATCACAGAGCAGTAGTTCTCAGTGTAATGTGCCAAATTCTAAGACAGTGTAACAGCGGTTTTTGTTGTTGTTTGTTTTTATTAAATCATAGCTGTGCCCTCAGAGTGTGTTAAAATGATACTTTTTAACAGCTTGGGAACTTTAAAACTGCTGATGCCCAGGCCATGTTTTTATTTTCGTAAATCAGAATTTCTCAGAATAGGGCACACACACCAGATATTTTGACAAGTCTTCCAGATGATTCGCTTCTGCCTTAGATACATAGTAGAAGCGTTGTTATTATTTTCTTAAAGCAAATCATTGAGGAATTTTTTAACAGGTTTCTGCAGAATGAGTTACTGTTAGGTCAGCACTCTGAACCTGAAGGGGTGACCCAGGATCTTGTCCTGGATGCGTCAAGGGGCCTCAGTTCTGCTTTTCTAACAAGCTCCCAGGCAGTGCCCGGGCACTTCTGGCTTAGAAACCACCTTTGGGTAACGAGGGGTTAGGTGACCTTGCAGAGTGCTCTGAGCAAGTTGGAAGAAGTACTGCTTTTGTCATTATGGTTTACTCAGGGAGAAGTGACTCCAGTATCTGATATTTTAGAGAAAGTGTAAATACATTCTTTGCCAAGCCTGTAAACATTAACCTCCCAAGATATCTTTAATTATGAGAGTCTGACTCTTGGTTTGTCCTTGCAGGGCTCAGAAGCAGCTAGTAAAGGGGACTTTCTCTTCAGCAGCGACCACCTGATTGAAATGGCCACCAAGCTCTATCGCACAACTCTCAGCCAAACCAAACAGAAGCTCAACATTGAAATTTCCGATGAGTATGTTCCTGTTCTGTTTGGATGTGCCTTTTCACTCTCAGCTTTATTGCTTAGTTCAGATCTTTGATGTCATTCAGTAATACCAGTAGTAGTTGAGTCCTGGGTGTTTGTCTAGTAGCAGTTCTACATGATAAATGGCAGGGAATGTCACGGACCAAGTCCCTGCCTTCATATGCCTGCATTCTAGTGTTTAGGATGGTGAAATTTGAGATGACCCTTCTCGTTCATACAGAGATAACTGTCATTATGGAATAGGCATTCCATATTGATAAGGGTTCATTAATGCTAAAACTGGTATAAATTTGAAATTTGCTTTTTAACTTCCTATTAAGGTTCTGATTATAGAGGCTGATTATTTGCAGATAGGTTGAGCCATCCCCCTGCACATTTAGTGAATTTGTAAGTTGTTTAGATGAATTTAAGTTACTATGTTGATTGATACTTTTATTATTTTCCAATGGATTATTTACTACCTGCTTATGTATTTCCTAGCATGTGTAGTGAAAATTTATATAAGCAGACTGCTCAAGAAATGATCTTATTCTCTAATTTTAAAATGTTTGTTCTGTTTCGTCTTTTCCTAAAAGCATTTCTAAAATAAATTCACACTCATTTCTGCTCCCATGTAAGTCAAACTCTCTTTGATGTATGAGGATTTACAGTGCTGTAGGCTGATCTTAAATTCACATTGAACACTAAAATTGTTGTTTAAATTGGAGAGGAGATTGGGGTTTACGTATACTCTAAATTGGAAATTGCTATTTGGACTAAATAACTTCATGTTAATGAAGCCTTTCTCCAAAAACAAATATTAGGAAAAAAGATAATGGTTGGATGAGTTCCAGTTAATTAAGGTTTTACCATGTTAGAGCCTGTCAGAGCTTTAAAATCCCTGTAGTTGAAGTGTTTCATAATTTGGGATAATGGGCCTTGGTGGGACGCTAATTCCCACCCATACTGGGAAGATCGTCTGTCTTTCAGGCGCAGAAGCTCCTTAGTATATATACAAGGCTGGATGAAGCAGCCTTGTAGTTAGCCCTACATTACTCAGGTCATCTTTGCAGAGAAAAAAAATCACACCACAATCCAGGCCACAGGGGATTGCTACTTTTAAGCATTTCCCATAAGGATATTCTAGGAGCACTACTCTTAGAAAACATTAGTGATACACTATGGAAAAAAAAAAGTTCCCTGGCTTCTCAGAGCCTCTAAAATCTTATTGCACATTGTGACTCTCCAGCAGGTGGGGGGTTGTTGGAAGGATAGCGTGTGCTGTGTTTCCTAAATGTTGTCAACCACGGAACTCCTCCAGTGGCTCTGAGCACCTGTATTCAGGGGCACACAGTCTGGGAAACAGCACAGGAACCCTGCCTGTCACAGAGAGTGTGTGATATTCTGGGTGAAATAGGGACCAGTATATACATGTGTGCACATGCACGTACATGTATTGTATTGTACTGCTGGTGTTGGTGCAGGGCTTCCCAAGGGGAGCACTTTAAAGGTCACTCTCCTGATATTCAGCAGTGAGGTATGCATCATCCTATAAATATAGTTATCTGAATGAAGATTTACAGTGGGCCATGTGAAGAAAACAGTCATATAATACCTTTCCTTCCCTAGTTCCTAGTTACTGATTGGTCTCATAAAAAACAAACAACTGTGGAACCTTGCATAGCACCACTGGGTCCCTCCCCCCTGGAAGACTGGAGAGGAAGTTTCCAAATCAGCCTGTGTTTCATAACCCCAGGGAACTCTTAAGCAGGGATTATAAATCTCCTTAGAGAACATTTTAAACAAAATTATTAAAAGTTATGGGCAAGGGGAGCCTATGCCTTGTGTCACCCCTGAGTGGCTTCACTCTATTTCTTTACCAGTTGAAAGCTGCCTGCCTGCCTGCCGTTGAGCAGCTACACCCACTTTGGTGTATCCTTCCCAGAAGTGGTAGTTACTCTAACAAAAGTGGTTTCTGTAACCGTTACGGGTGAACTGGTTGTCATGGGGAGGGAGTCGAAGTTTTATTTATTCTTCAGTACAGTTTTAACCTGGACATAGAGAAGAGAGAATTGGATCCATTGAGACTCAACTGCCTTGTTATTTCTAGTCCTTAGACTTCCAAACTATTCAGTGTGTAAGTGGATTACATTTTAAGGATAACTTACGAGATAAATGGTATGGTCATGCATTGGATAATGTTGTTTCAGTCGGCGATAGACCACACATGCAACAGTGGTCCCATAAGGTTATAACGGAGCTGAAAAATTCCTGTCACCTGCTGACATTATAGGCCTCACAGTGTCACAGCACAGTGCATCCCTCACGTGTTTGTGGTGATGCTGGTGTAAACAGTCTACTGAGCTGCCGGTCACATAAAAGTACAGCACATACAATCATGCTCGCTACATAATACTTGACAATGGTAATAAATTACACTATTGTTTAATAAATTTCACAGTTTATGTATTTACTATCCTATACTTTTTATTGTTATTTTGAAGTGTACTCCTTCTGTAAATAAGAAAAAGTTGATTGGCTCAGGCAGGTCTCTCAGGAGGTATTCCAGAAGAAGGCATGGTTACCGTAGGAGAGGACAGCTCCCCGTGTGTTATTGCTCCTGAAGACCTTCCGGTGGGACAAGCTATGGAGGTAGAAGGTAGGAACGGTGACAGTCCTGACTCTGTGCAGGCCTAGGCTAAGGAGTGTGTTTGTGTCTTCGTTTTGAACAGAAAAGTTTAAAAAGTAAAAAAATCAAAAATAGAAAAAAGCCTATAGAGTAAGGATATAAAGAAAGAAAATATTTTGTACTGTTGTACTATGTGTTTGTTTTAAGCTAAGTGTTATTAAAAACAGTCAAGAAGTGAAAAAAAAATGAAAAGATTAAAAGTTAGGAAGTTTACAAGTTATACTTTATGAGCTAACGTTAACATATTATTGAAGAAAGACAAATATTTTTATAAATTTGGTGTAGCCTTGCTGTGCATTGTGTATAAAGTCTCCAGTAGAGTGCTGTGATGTCCTGGGTGTCACAGTCACTCACCACTCACTCACTGACCCACCCAGAGCAAGTTTCCAATCTTGCAAGCTCCATTCTTGGGAAGTGCTGATTTTTCAGTCTTTTATAACATATTTTTATGTACCTTTTCTATGTTGAGATACACAAATACTTAGCATCGTGTTATATAATACCCACAGTACTCAGTATAGTGACATCCTGGCCAGGGTTGTAGCCTTAGAACAGCAGGCTGTCCCTAACGGGGTGTCGAAGCCCATGTAGCCTATGGGCTTCATGCAGATTATTTGAGGACTGTTTGGCTTATCTGTGGGGTCAAATATCACAAAAAGTACAGATGGACTTTTTTTTTTATAATCAGCTTTCATTAATGTTCATGTATTTGAGTGGCCAAGAGAACTCTTACTCTTCCAATGTGTAGGAGTAAAGAAAAAATGTTGGACACTCCTGTATACCATAGTGTAGGTGTCTGGTAGGCTGTGCCATCCAGGTTTGTGAAGGTATCCTCAATGACCTTCACAAAATGACAAAATTGCCTAAGGATGCATTTCTCAGAACATAGTCAGAAAGTGAATTTGTTCTATTAGACATTTTAAACATATGTATACATATGTGTACACACACACACATCATTTAAGTTCTACAGTTGTTTTTCTGAATATCTTAAATCCAGACAACGGATTTATGTTCCTTTTACTTTAAAATTCTAACTGGTATTAATCCTATTAAATAGTACGCCTACAAGATTAGACACTTAAGTTCATAAACTCATCCTAGAAACAGTGTCACTTACCTCGTTGTTGAATATTACTAGAGTCACCTTCAACGTACTCCCCTTGGGAAGCCATACACTGGCGCTCTTTTGGAATGGCCATCTGATCTGTTGTCATACAGAGGTCGGACAATTAAGTTAGTGAACTCATCCTAGAAACAGTGCTTTGAAGGGTGCACGAGGTGCTGGAGTTGGTGCATGGCTTCCCAAGGGAGCACTTCAAAGGTCACTCTACTGATAGTCAGCAATGAGGTATGCAGCCCTTCTCCTAGGATGAGTTTGCGAACTTAATTGTTGGGTCTCATATGTTATTATTTGCTGAAAGATGATTTTCAGTTCTCTTCTGTGAAGTAATAGTGATAAATAATAGTTTTTACCTCCTCGGATTGTCTTAAAGCTGAGCTGATAATATATGTAAATGGCCCAGAACAGTGTAACAGTGTACATGGTAAACACTGGATACACTTTAGCTATTGTTATTTCGAGCATGAATCTTGATCACGAGTTGTACACATGAAGAAAATTAATATATGCTCAAGTTATTGGGAGACGAAGTTCCTATACATTTATTATACTACAAATGGTCTTTGAAAATTAACATTTAAGAGTATTTTTTCAATGTGTGACCTTGTGTTAAACGTGAAAGATGTTTCTTTTTTTCCTTGAGGCTCATAGATATGTATGCTGGAAATAGATCTCAGATAGGAAATAGATCCCAGATATAATCAGAAATTATAGCTGGTTTAGGTTTTTTTTTTTCTCCACCAGCTCTTTCAAGTTGCAAAGAACCCATTTAAAAGGTCAGAAGTACTATCCCTGTAAAACAGTGGTTCTCAACCTTCCTAATGCCGCAACCTTTTAATACAGCTCCTGTGGGTCACGACCCACAGGTTGAGACCCGCTACTGTAAAATAACTCAATGACTTAGTTTACGCATGACGCTTCACTCCAGTAATAACATTTGCAAAACCAGGCCTCTTTAGACCTTGAAACTGAAACTGACCTGTACAGAGCAGAGCTGTTGCCATGGAGTCAGCTGAGTAAGTCATCAGTCAGGTAGTTAGGGTGACTCACTTAAAAATGTGCCATTGACTCAGAAAACTGTTCCTGAG
>NW_003852617.1:1083331-1102587 GCF_000181295.1 Otolemur garnettii
TAGCGCAGAGGTCACCAGTTCTGAGATGGGAAGACCTGGGTTCTGGCCCAGCGGTGTGGCTTTCATGCCTGCCCAGGGATGCTGTCTTTGAGGGCGGGGATCTCACGATGTACAAGCTGGGTGCCCCTCACGGCACCAGCACAGGGAACATGTGAAGAGTAATCTGTGGACAGTTGCTTGTCCCCTGCTGGTCTGTGAAAGGAACGATTTGGACTAAAATATAGTTTCCCTCAGGGTGTATCACTGGTGGGACAAAAGATAGTTTGAGGTAGATTTTTGAAAAATTTTATAATTTTAATGAGTATTAAAAATACATGAAAGATCATACTCATGATTTTATTCTCATTATTCTAAAGGTCACTATCATTTTGAGAGGCATTTATTTAAGGTAGAAATAACTATTAGCATATTATGTAGATATGACAAAAATGACATAGGAAGTCTGAATAACCAGTGTAATAGAAACCATAGTCTAGGGTCCCCAGACCCCTTCCTTTTCTGAGAATTCTTTATTTTCTCAATTTGTCGATAATGTAACAGGATCTCACAATCTATATTTTACATCTCCAAAATTTATATTTTTGTTCTGCAAAAATGGAGAAAATGGGAATATTAACACGTTGGTCTTCTCATCTGAGACATGGAAATAATTATGTTTAGCTTTTCTTACCTTATTAGAATATGGAGAACTTCATAGTTTACTCAGGGCTCAATGATAACTACAAGAAGTAAAATCCAGCGATATAAGTCAGTGTAAGAAGTGCTAATGGGAAAGGGTGATGCAGACTGCGTCTCAAGGGACACTTATTTGAAATGCTTGAGACTGGAAATGTTTCAGATTTCAGGCTTTTTCAGATTTTGCAATACAGTCACAGGGATATATTCTGAGAAATGTGTCTCGGTAGGTAACTTCATCATTTTATAAACATCACAGGGTGTACTTACAACAGACTTAGATGGTATACCCTATTCTACAACAGGGCCATACAGTATAGCTTCTTGCTCCTGGCCTACAAACCTATAGGCAGTTGTAACACAATGGAAAGTGTTTGTGTATCTAAACATACAAAAGGTATAGTAAAAATACGGTATAAAAGATAAAAAATGGCACACGTGTGTAGGACACTTACCATGAATGGAGCTTACAGGACAGGAAGTTGCTCTGGGTGAGTCTGTGAGTGACTGTGAAGGCCTAGGGTTTTGTTGTACACTGCTGTAGACTTTATAAAGACTGTATACTTTTGCCTACTTTTAATTTTTTTTACTTATTTTTTACTTTTTAAATTTTTTTGTTAAAAATGAAGACACAAACACTCCTTAGCCTAGGCCTACACAGGGTCAGGACAGTCACCGTCACTAGCTCTGCATCAATAGCTTGTCCCAATGGAAGGTCTTCGGGGCAATAACACATAGGGCGCTGTCATGTCCTATGATGACAATGCCTCCTTCTGGAATACTTTCTGAAAGACCTGCCTGATGCTGTTTTTAATAAGTAGAGGAAATATACTCCAAAATGACAGAAGTATAGTGTGTTAGATACATAATCCAGTAACATCATTGTCAAGTATATAATTGTATATGTTATACTTTGATATAACTGGTGGTAAAAGAGGTATGTTGACACCAGCGTCACTGCAACATGCAACTTTAGGACAGCTAATGTCAGTATGGTATTGCTCTACCACATTGGGACAGCTGTAAAATCAGTAAGAATTTTCTTCAACTCCCGTATAATCTTATGAGATCACTGTTTAGGTGAGGTCCACAGCTAACCAAAATGTCTTTAGGCAGCACATGACTAAATTTGCATTGTACTTACTGCTTCAGCATCAATCCCAAAATCTGAAACCTAACGTGCTTCAGCAAGCATTTCCGTTGAGCTTAAAAATTTCAGATTTGGGAGCATTTTGGACTTTTGGATGAGGTTAGGGATACTCACAAGTACTTGTCAGTATCAGTATCCACTAAAATGCACAAGCTTGTGTTACTATAATCACTACAGATTCTGTGCATAGGTCTCTAATGTGTTGTATTCTTTTCTCCTAGGTTCCTGGTACAGTTCAGACAGGACAAAGTATGTGTGAAGTTTATTCAGGGCAACCAAAAAAATGGGAGTGTCCCAACGTGCAAACGAAAAAACAACCGTCTCCTTGAAGTTGCTGTCCCTTAACTAGCACCTCCTCTCTGCTTTCAAGGACTTATTTCTTTGTAATAGTGCAATTTGGTTTTGTTTCATTTGGGGTTCATGGTATGTTTGGGAATTGCCAAAGGCTACCTGTTAGAGTCCTTTGGCGAAATAAAAACATTTGACTAATCGATTTTTATTATTGGAATAGTTTTAACCTTTCAAATACATGTTCTGTCCCCGGAGCAGGATTGTAGAAACTAACATGTCTCTTTTCATGTCATATGTGTTCTTCGTGTTCTTTGTTTAGGCATCGTGTTAGATCTGTGTACCCTAAATCAGCATATTATTCTTAAATCATTAATACGTTATAAGTATAGAAAATGGTCTTAAAAGATAATGCATTCATTCATCAAATATTTATTCAATGCCTGCTGTGTGCTGGGCACCGAGCTAGATGGTATGAAAACTCACTAGGGAAATTTTTGTTCTTAAGGCCATTGCCTTCTGGCTGATTTGTGCTGGTTTAACAACCGCTAAGATGGTTTGAAAATGTTGAGACCAAAACAGTAACTGTTAATAATGGACAGCATGATTAGGAAGCCTGTAATAGGATCTTGAACAGTATATGCTTCAAGAAGGACCGGTCGTAGGAGGGAGTAGAAATGTGACTGGCTAAAATCCCTCTATGTGTAGTTTCTGTTGGAGCAAAAGAAAATTGATGGTTGAACAGGACTTTTAATTTGTTTAGATCTGTAATTACTTTTAACAGTAGGAGACAGAAGTCATTCTTAGTTTAGGAGAAGCGACAGAAGCAGTCCAGAAAGAGTATCTGTTCCTTTTTCTCGTGAATATCATTTCTGATCCTAGGTATGCTAATATCTGCAGAATATTGCTCTCATCCAACTTTGAATAGATACTTTAGTTAAGCAGCTAACATAGCAAAGGGCTTAAAGCCTTTCAGATAGTGGTAAACATTCTGTATGATGTGCAATAAACATCCAAGATCTTTTTTGAAAGTTTTATTTATAATATACATTTTTGTATGAGAAAGGTGATTGGTACAGGGTGCGTATTTTAGTGAAGGATCAAAATTAAGTTTATGTAATTTGCAGGGCTTTCTTTCTTTTTGTTTTTTTTTTCTTCAGATATACAATAAGAATTCATTTTGGAAACTACATCTTAAACTTTGGAATCAAATTGTTTCTTATTTGGGAGGATAATGTATATACATTGGTATTATATTAAATAATAAAATTGTTCTAATTTGGTGCCATTGGCTGGATCACAACTGTATTTTTGTAGTTGAAGCTATTTTTGTATGTTGTGTGTCTATGTATCATCACACAGAAAGGTTTTACAATCCAAACATGATGTGTTCTTTGTAACTGAATTTCACTTATCTTTTTATAAACCAGAAACATTCATTGAAAGTATTTTCTGGGGATTTTCTTTTGACTTTTGTACTTAAAAAAAAAATTGCTCACATAGAGAAATTCTCAGAAGTCTTTGTGTTTATTGGTACAGGTAGAAGTTATAATTACTTGTATTTTTCTCCACCATGTGCCTCGAGCAGTAGATTGGGACTGAGAGTAAAAATTTGGGACTGAAAAGGTCTTTTTAAATGTTTTTTAAATATATAATATAGTCACCATACAAGTAAGTATAAAAAAGAATAGAATACATATTCTCTATTCTATTGTTCACCCGTCTGCTCAGTTCCCACCCCACTCCCTCAAAAGTTGTAGTTGCTTTTGCATTACTTTATGCATATGCCTGCTTGAGGAAATAAAAACATCAATTCTCATCTGCTATTTTGTTAGACAGCAGCTAGTACCGTGTATTGTAGACATCGTTCCTTATCTTGCCCTCATCTCCTAGCAGACTATCAGGAAGAGCTGCTCATTCTTCTACAGTTGGTGGAGTCTTCTGTTGTAAGGACGGGCTATAATGACTTGACCTGTTTTCCACGCATTGTCATCAGGTTGCTTCCTGAATGGAACTTTGGGGCGGAGAAGACAAATATCCCATGGGTCTACTTGTTAAATTTCCCCATATACCTTATATGCCTGTTGTTCATTGTGATGGTTAGGAACAACAGTGGTTAGCAAGGACACGTTCTCCAAAGTGTCTTTCCAGGAGAGAAACCATTTCATCTAAAGTTTCATTGTCAGTGTTATCCAAGGTGAAAAAAAAATAATCACCACAAGGTAATTATAAGTGAGAATATTTTTGCATATTAACTTCCACACTTAAAGTCTTGTCACTAGGGTATTCAATATTTCTGGTCATGGATCTCAGTCTACAGGGGTTACAACTTGACTTGGTGGGAAAATTTTGCTGAACTTAAGCCAGAAAGCTTCCTCATGTGCCACGGTGAAAGTCCTTCTCATTACCCATAAGGAAGGGCAGTAATAACTTGATCACACTAGAAATGAGGAGAGGGCCACTACAGCCCAGGCAGCGCACAATAGAGCAGTGTTTCCCAAAATGTCACCAACTGACAATCTGAATCAAAATCACAAGGAAAGCTTGCTTTGAAAACATTAAAAAAAATATTCCAATTCCTGGGCCATACCCTGTACCAACTGGATGGGAATCTCTGGACTAGAGTTCGAAAACAGGCATTTTAAAGAAAATCTCCAGATTCACACACATGAGAGTTTGAGAACTACTAATAAAAGTACTAGAGTTTCTTGGTGGCTCTGTACAGCAATCTATGTCTAAAAGTCCTCCTCTGGTGATTGTGATTGATGTCCAAGTGTGAGAACCATGATCTAGAGCTGCTCTTTGGCTGCACATGGCATTGTTGGCCCCACTGGGCAATGCTGCCCAACACCTCAATGCCTGACAACAGGTAACTATAGTATAATACTATACAGTGGACCAGAACCTGAGACGCCTTATCTTTGGGTTTCTGTCACTGTCCTGCAATGGAAAGTTGAAATATTAGTGAAAATTAAAAATTCCAGTATACTCTGGCTTAGCCACACAGCCCTAACTTGTGCCCAGCCATCATGAGAAGGTGGTACAGCCACTGGCATGACTAATACGTGTCATGCTTGAGAAAAGTAAATAGGTAATGGGCACCAAAAATCAGACCGGGGTAGTTCCTGAGGTATGCATTATGACTGATAGAGCTACTCTTGGCCTTGATTTCCTTCTACCACAGGACAAGAAAGGAATATGGGAATAATTATCCTGTAATAGGCTGGTTGCGGTTTTGTATTTCACACCCTTGGAATAATAGGTTGGACCCAAAATTCAGATGTAAGGTCTTCAGCTCAAGTTTGAAAACCTTTGTTCATACCCCAGGGGTGATGGGGTGTGTTTATAGTGGTGAAACAGGCCAAGAGTTCAGAGAATCAGGCATATCTTCTTGGCTGAGATCTAAGGGAATGAGCTGTTTCATTCTTACCTCACTTCAGTCAGTACGCTGAGAACTCTGAAGTTCATGTAATTGAATATAATGAACCAAGCGTGATTTAAAATTTTTTTATACCAAATATAAAAGACAAACTTTTCTAACCTGTTATTTTTCATATAATAGCTAAGGTATTTCTTAGGCTCCTTGAAATCTTCAAATAGTAAGTACTTTCTAAAATGGTGTAGGTTGCCGGGGAAGAATTTAGTAAACTCGTTAAGACATCTTTTCTCACGTTAAGTTTTGACTAGAATGCTTCCTATTAAGAGCCTTTGTTTTTAAGCTGGGCATTGTTTTTCCATGAATACTGTGGCACTCAAATTCACTAAAATAATTAGATAGTCAAGGATAAAGTGTGAAAAGGGAAGAGAATGGATGGCAGTCATCGTGCTTTTCTCGCCTCCTGGTGAGGAAACAGCTGTAAGCTAAAATCCATTTGAAGGTTTTCTTCCAGGTTATTGTCATTGGAGGAGCGCTTTCTTGGAATCTCTTTTTAATAATAATGTTATATGCTCCTGTCAGGTGTTTTTTAGCTAAGCCTTAGAAGCTGTGACCCCCATGAGCTGGCACTTGCTCTCTGGTTTCATCAGCTTCTATTTAAATAGCCACAGAGGAGAAAATTGTTTGGAGTTGATTTCCTCCAACTCAATATTTTCCTCTTTTTTTGTTTGTTTGTTTGTTTGAAGATTATTTCCAAAATCTGGAGTTAATCACAGTACAGCATAAGGCGCAATCTCTTCCTCATTAACTTTTTTTCCACTGGCATGATGACCAAATCTCCTATGCTAAGTTCCATAAAATTCAACAAACTTTATAACTGAGGAAAATAGTCTCAGCTTCTTGGAGTTTTAAGAAATGGATGGGGAACAGAATTTAATGGCATATTTACCCAAAGGCCTGGAAGTACTGAGAGAAAGAAAGATAAGCTGTCTGATCTCAATTACATGCACCCCAACTTTCTTTGTTTCCTTTCCTCACTATTTCAGGGATGGGGTGTGGACTCACTAATTGATAGAACTGGCATGCTCTCTTTAAAAATATACTTTTTAATGTCATCCACATCAGAAATGTGCACACAGAAGTGAACCGTGCATGTAACTAGCACCTAATACAGAAGGCAAGCCAAAGATAGGAGCCAAAACCCCCTTCTCCATCCCAGTCATAGTCCTAGATCAAAAGTAACTTCAATCCTGTTTTCTAGTACCACATATTAATTGTATCCATTTAAAAACTTCATGTAAGTAGAATCATAGAATATATAGTCTTCTGCTTGGCTTTCATTCATTTTCATTCATTCTTTTATTGTGAAATTCATTGATAAATTGCACATAGCTAAGTTTGTTCATCCTCTGAGCTCTGTAATAATTTATCATGTGTCCAGACTGCAAATGTGTAATCCATGTTACAACTGTGAGTGGCCATTTAGCTATTGAACACAGACCTGCTGCAGACGTTCTAGAGCTTTTGGTGAGCGTATGTATATGGAGCTGCTCAATCACAGAGTAAGCTTATTATGTTCAGCCCTAGCAGATCCCGTCCCAGGGGCTTCTGCTGGAGCTGTACCATTTTAAGCCCTTGCCAGCAGTGTCATTCTGCGTCCTGGTTATAGTCAGTCTTTTCACTGTTGGTCCTTCCAGTGGATCTCGGCCTCAATTTCCATCTTCCTGATGACTAATGAACTCAGTCACCTTTAACACATTGGCTATTTGGATATCACCTTTTATGAAGTGTCTGCTGAAGGACTTGGTCAGCTTTTCTGTTGTCTATTTTTTTCTTCTTGCTTTGCAGTTCTCTGTATGTTTCAAATGTGAGATCTTTAGGAGTCTGGCATGTATCTCCCCTCAGTGTGTGGTGACCTTTTTCTTTTCTTACCGGTGTCTCTTGATGAATAGAAATTCGATTTTAGCATATAGTCCGGTTTATTGATTTTTACCTTTATGGTGAGTGATTTTTTTTACTGATTAAGAAGTACATGCTTATCCAAGATTATGAAGATATATGAGTATGTTTTCTTGGAAAAGCTTTATTGTTTTACCTTTCACATATAGATTTTCAGTCTATATGGAATTCATTTTTTTAATGGTACAAGGGATCAAGATTTATTTTTCACCATGGGGATAAGCAGTGGGCCCAGCACCTTTTCCTGTAAAGGCCAGTCTTGCCCCACAGCACTGTTTCCAGTTTCTCTGTTCTGTACATTGTTTATCTGTCTTTCTGTCAGTGCTGAACTATGCTAATTATGGCTTTGAAATAGGTTGGCATAGTTGCTTATGGTGGAATTGATAACTCTTAGTGACAGATTTTAAGCTCTAGTGATAGGATTGGGGGGAGCATTAAAACTAATAAATACACATTTTCAGGTGTGTGGAATAGTAATAGTTCATCAGAGTTCTTACATTAGGAACATAAAATAAGCTCTTTAACCACAGGGATTTGGGAGTTCCTCATGGAATCATACGGGGAAAATATTAGGTATTTCCTTGAAGTAAATTAAGAACTTCTAATTTTATGTGATATTTTGGTTTTCCATTGACCCAGTGGTTTTTATCCATATGACTAGTCATCCCCATTTTCAATTTTCCACAAAGTCTTCCTAAAATTCCTGTCTTATGCAATCTCATGTGAATGCTTTCTTCTATAGTTAGGTGGGGCTCCCTATTTCCCTCTCTTAGATTCAGTTCCTTTGGTAATGGACAATGAGAGATCTCTGAAGGTTTTTCTAATTCTTTAAATACTTCAGTCAGTTCTCTTGTGCAGTGATAATAGTTTATAGATGAGGCCAGATGGTGGCCGAGGTGGAGTCCCTAATCTTTGTTTGGCTTCTCTACACCTCTCCCACTTTTTTTAAAATTAAGAAAAAGATTTTCTAAATTATTTCCCAGTAATCACCCAATCCATTCTTTTTTGTGCAGTTCTGAACTAGTTAAATTCAGAATCACCTTTTAAAAAATAATCTCTCCCAGCTCAGCATTCTTGAAATTGGGATCTTAATTGACAGAGAGGAATAATACCAAAACCTCAGATGAGCCATTTTTAGTAGCAATAAAGGCATATGCATCATTTTTATTTTCATGAGGGACAAATTATTGTCAAAGGAAAATATGTTTAACTTACTCGTTTTATATGTACCAAATAAAAACCAATTGCTTGGTAAAGTCAAATAGGAAATGAATAAGTTTTTGATCTATCTAAACTGAAAGGAGGTTTGTTAAGGAATTGCACAGAAGGAAATAAAAATGTTCTTCCATTCTTTCGGAATCTGAAAGTAGTCTTTAGCTGCAAAATCAGCTTTTTTGTTTATTCAGCAATGTAACTGGTATGATAATATTGCCATTCTATTTTCTTAAATCCTAACTTCTAGAATGGGACGCTGTCATATGTAAGCAGAACAATCACCAAGACTCACTTTCCTTGATATAACACCTAAAATGACCTGAAAATGAATTTCCTGGAATTTAAAAATAACAGCTTTTAGAATTGAAACTGTTAAGAGGTTAGAGCTGTATAATACTAGATGGGGCTCAGCACCATTTCAAGATCTGATAGAAGAAAATCAAATGAGTGTCTGTTCAAATGACTAACATGACAGTCATGAGATCGTGCCTTTTACATACAAGTATAGAAAACTCCTACCTTAAGTATTATTTTGTAGCATTTGGGTAATTATAAATACAAATTTGAAAAGAAGATATTTATAGGTATCTAGGTGTTTTTGTTGGAAAATACCTTCACTTTACTGTGGCTTTGACTATAAATGCAGCAAAAGCTCTTCTAGCTGTATTGTTATAAACAGATTAATTTAGAGATCCGGGAAATGGTAACAATTGGAATCTAGTCTTTCTGATCATCTCAGAGGCTACTTGGTAACAGCTGTCTTCACTTCCTAGCACAAATTGGACTTGGATCTGAAAAAGAGGTGAGTTCTGGTAATATTAAATGGAAAGTACTTGGGAGCTGTTGTTGAAACATTACTAAAAGGAAGGAAATCCACCCACCAATTTGTTATTTCCACTAGAAAAAAGCCCCACAGATGAAGATGCCATGTGTTGTGTCTTGAACTATCCCCAAGCCACACCAGATACACAGGAAAGTTTGTTTGAAAAAATTTATTTCAGAAGTGTGGTTGGATAGGTACAAATGTACCATTTGCGTTCCTCTCCCTTCTGAAAAGTACATCTGACAAAGCAGGAAAATTGATATGGGTCTGCCCCATGCATCTTGAACTGCAGTAAAACATCATTAGTCAAGTGGTTGTCACTTGCCTCTCAAAGCCAAACCATCTTTAAATACATCATCTTTGGGGAAACCCCTTTGGGATGTCATTATATTTTCTGCTGAGTCATGGTATAGTAATAGGAACTGCTTTATGTCAAGTGGAGAGGTTTAAATTCTAATTTTGCCACTGAGTCCTATTCCAATTGATCAAGGTGCTTCTTTTCAATAACTGCATTACCATTTGTTCTTTCCATTCAGCTAATAAAATGCTTTTAGACTGAAATTAGATCCCTGAATGAGCAATTTTCCTCTATCTTAGACTTTACTTCACTCAGTCTTGCCAAATATGAGTCATTAGCCAGAAATACCAGTTGATGGCTTGGCAGAAACCCTATTCTGCCATTCAAATAAAGGTCCATTAAGACATTCTTGGAGTGGTGGCATCTGGGGCTCTATGAGTAAGACACCAGCGCCATACACCGAGGGTGGTGGATTCAAACCCAGCCCAGGCCAAACTGCAACAAAAAATAGCTAGACATGTGGCAGGTGCCTGTGGTCCCAGCTACTTGGGAAGCTGAGGCAAGAGAATTCCCTAAGCCCAGGAGCTGGAGGTTGCTGTGAGCTTGTCACCACGGCACTCTACCAAGGGCAACAGAGTGAGACTCTGTCTCTTAAAAAAAAAAAAAAGAATTTCTTGGAGTGACTGGTAGCAACCCTCAGCAAAGGCTCCTGAGCAAAAGGAAAACTGGATGGAATTGTACTCTACGAAGCCAAAGGTGGAGAGCTGAGCCTAGAAAGAAGTTTGGCAAGCTGTAACTCCAAGGAAGAGCATTCAAGAAAACAAATTACAGGTACAAAGCCTATCGACTAGAGGACAGGAGACTCCTCCCCCATGCAGGAGGCCTGCCACAGGCTATCTGCGAATGAGCAGGGAACTAAAGACCTCTCATTTTACCTCCCTGGAGAAAGCCACTAAACTCCAGATCTCTTTCTCCAGAGAGGTCCCACTTATGAATGTAGACACCACCTCACCAGGCATAAAATTGAACAGACATTTTTTCCCCCACAAGTCCAAATTCCCAGTCCACCCTTTCCCCCTCGCATGGCAGTCTAAAGTTCTGACCCCTGCAGAGCACAGAGTGTTTGGTCTTGCCCTGAGAGATCTGGGCATAGTGTGGACTGCCAACCATCAGGACGGTATCTGTGACTAATGGGGAAGAAAGAGGGTGTAGGAAGAAAGACACACTCAGTGGAAGGAGGAACAGTCACCTGGTTATGACTATGCCCAGCCAGTGGTGGTACTGACCCTCAGGTTTGGGCTGTGTCTGCCAGCACAGGGTTCAGAACCCTTGGTTCTGACAGCACCCATAGCAGGAGAGTGGTTGCCCTGTGTGTTCTGCAGACAGGCCTGGTCCCCAACCCCTGCAGGGCCTGTGAGCAGAGGCTTGCTAGGTGTGGACTGAGACCTGAGAGCAAGGGTGTGATCCCCTGATTCCCCTTGAGTAGTGGCTTACTGGGTGTGAACCAAGACCTGGGGACTAGGGCATGGTCCCCTCTCTCCAGTGCGGCTGGTGAGCAGAGGCTTACCAGGTGAGGACTGAGACATGCAGGCAGAATGCTGTGACCTGACTCTTAACAGAGCCTATGAACAGAGGCTTGCCAAGCAGTGGACTGAGACTGGCATGTGGGGGCATGGTCTCCTGACTCCAACTGGTCTGGCAAGCAGAGGCTAGCTGGGTGTGGACTGAGACCAGAGGGTGGGGCTGGTGCCCTGACTTCAACAGAGCCTATGAACAGAGGCTTGCCAGGCAGTGGACTGAGACTGGCAGGTGGGGGTGTGGTCCCCTGACTCCAACTGGATGACAAGCAGAGGCTAGCTGGGTGTGGACTGAGACTGGAGGGTAGGGGCATGGCTCCAACTGGAACTGTGAACAGAGAAGCAGACAACAGCTTGAACTGAGTCTGGTGGGTGGGAGTGTGGATCCCTGGCTCCAATTGTGCTGTTGGAGACCCTTGAATCCCTTTCTGTTGGGCAGAGTTTGCACTGCCTAAGACAATTTGGTTGGAATCTGTGTCTGGGGCTGTCCACTCAGGGACATTCTAAGGTTGACCTTCGAAGTTCTATAGAGGAAAAGGACTGAAGGAACTAAAGGGTGGGGGCCAGGCACCACAGCTGTTTCTATCTCTTTGTAGTCAATTTAAATCTAATACTGTGGTTTCTTAGGATACAGTAGAGGTTGGTGGATATCAAAACAGCTAGCTTGCACTATCTCACTAAGTAGGTCCTCAGAGTCTCCAGTCAAAACTCTTAAAGGGGACTTTGTAAGGTTGTAGGAGATAAGCCACAATTACAAAGCCTAGAGCTTTGGGAAGGGATTATCTCTACTACCTGGGAACCCTAATTCAATCTCACCCTACCAGTTCTAATAACTAAATAGTAGAAATAAACATGGTGCAGACCCAACAGAAGAACTCTGGCAACATGAATAACCAGAGTAGATCACCCCCCCCAAGAAATGACAAAGGAGATACAACTGAAGATGCCATGCATAGACAAATGGCAGCAATGTCAGAAGTCAAATTCAGAAAGTGGATTGCAAATAAGACAAATAGAATGGAAGAAAAGATAGAAATTGAATTCCAAAGAGTAGCTTCAATCAGATTAAGAAATGTGCCACCTATGCCTATATTCCTCAGTGTTCTAATTAGAAAAGGATGCTAGATTTTATTGAATGCTTTTTCTGCATCTATTTTTTTCTATTTTTTTTATTAAATCATAGCTGTGTACATTAATGCAATCATAGGGTACAGCGTGGTGTTTTCATATACAATTTGAAATATTTTCATCAAACTGGTTAACTTAGCCTTCATGTCATTTTCTTAGTTATTGTGTTAAGATGTTTATATTCTACTTTTAGAAAGATTCACTTGTACCCTTGTGAGATAAACCATAGAGGTGATCCCTTCAATCACCCTCCCTCCACCCATCCACCCCTCCCCTTCCCTCCCCCCTCCCCATATTCCTAGGCTATAATTAGGTTATAGCTTTCATATGAAAGCTATAAATTAGTTTCATAATAGGGCTGAGTACATTGGATACTCTGCATCTATTAAGAGCATCATATGGTCTTTAGTTTTGCTTCTGTTGATACAGTGAATAACATTTATGGACTTGTGTACATTAAAACAGCCTTGCATCCCTGGGATAAAGCCTACTTGATCATGATGTATTATTTTTTGGATGATAAACTGTAACCTATTGACTAGGATTTTGTTGAGAATTTTTGCATCTATATTCATTAGTGAAATTGGTCTGAAATTCTCCTTTTTAGTTGGATCTTTTCCTGGTTTTGGTATCAGAGTGATGTTTGCTTCATAGAACATGTTGGGGAAGGTTCCTTCCTCCTCAATTTTTTGGAATAATTTCTGCAGTATAGGAATAAGCTCTTCTTTGAAGGTTTGATAGAATTCTGGTATGAAGCTATCCAGATCAGGGCATTTTTTTTGTGGTTGGGAGTTTTTTTATTGTTTTTTTGCTCTCAGTGCTTGAAATTAGTCTGTTCAGGAGATCTATTTCATCTGGGCTAAGTCTAGGGAGTGTGATTCCAAATATTGATCCATTTCCTTCATATTGTCAAATTTCTGGGCATAGAGTTTCTTGTAGTATTCAGAGATAATCTCTTGTATCTCTGTGGCATCAGTTGTTATTTTCCCTTTATCATTTCTGATTGAGGTTACTAGAGATTTTACTTTTCTATTTCTAGTTAGTCTGGCCAAAGGTTTATCTATTTTATTTATTTTTTCAAAAAGCCAGCTCCTTGTTCATTGATTTTCTGAATGATTCTTTTGCTTTCAATTTCATTAATCTCTGATTTAATTTTGGATATTTCTTTTCTTCTGTTGGGTTTAGGCTTAGATTGTTCATCTTTTTCCAATTCCATCAGATGGCTTGTGAGTTTGTTGATGCACTCTCTTTTCTGTTTTTTGAATGTAGGCTTCTAAAGTGATAAATTTTCCTCTCAGGACTGCTTTTGGTTCATCTTCTGCAAATAATCGTATGTATTGTAGTATTTTGGTTTTGGTAGCTTATGTCTTCATTGTCATTATACTCAAGGAAGTTAATGATTTTCTTTTTTATTTTTTCCTGCACCTAACTGTCATTCAGCATAAGGTTGTTTAAATTCCATGCCTTTGTGTGAGGTGGAACATTTTTGTTGGAGTTCCACTTTTAGTGCCTTGTGGTCTGAGAAGATGCAGGTAAAATTTCAATTATTTTTATTCTGTTGAGGTTTGTTTTGTTTCCTAGGATATGATCAATTTTGGAGAATGTTCCATGGGACAATAAGAAGAATGTATATTCTTTAGCTTTGGGATGTTGTATTCTATATACGTCAATCAAGCACAGTTGTTCTAGGGTCTCATTTAAATCTCTAGCATCTTCGTTTTTTCTGTTTAGGGGATCTGTCTCGCTCTCAGAGAGGGGTGTTAAAGACCCCTGTTATGATGTTATAGGATATCATATTGCTCAGACTGAGCAAGGTCTGTTTCAAGAATCTGGGAGGATTTAAATTGGGTGCATAAATATTTAGAATTGAAATGTCTTCTTGTTGTATTTTTCCCTTGACCAATATGAAATTACCATCATTGTCTTTTCTGACTTTAGGTGCTTTAAATCCACATGTATCTGAAAATAAGATTGTAACCCCTCTTTTTTTCTGAATTTGGTTTGCCTGAAAAATTGACTTCCAACCCTTCATTCTGAGTTTTAATTTGTCTTTTGATGTGAGGAGTGTTTCCTGCATTCAGCAAATAGATGGCGTGTGTATGTGTGTGTGTGTGTGTGTGTTTTCCAGTTTTTGGCTGGGGCTGGGTTTGAACCTACCAACTCTGGCATATGGGGCTTGTGCTCTATTCCTTTGAGCCACAGGTGCTGCCCTATGGCTTATGTTTTTTAATTCTGTCAGCCAATCTATGCCTCTTCAGTGGGGAATTCAAGCCATTGACATTTATTGAGATAACTGATAAGTATGGTAGCATTCTATTCATCTTATTTTGTGAAAGTCCATTGCTTAGTTTTGTCTTTTGCTTCATTGTGGAAACTAGGTTCTGTCCTTTAATTTCTGGGTGTTTACTTTGCTAAAGGTCCATTGTGATGGTTAGTGTGTAGAACAGGTTGAAATATTTCTTGTAAAGCTGGTCTTGATGTGACAAATTTCCTCAATATTTGCATATCAATAAAAGATTTGATTTTTCTGTCAATTTTAAAGCTTAGCTGGGTGGGATATAGAATTCTGGGCTGGAAATTGTTCTGTTTAAATATATTAAAGATAGATGACTATTGTCTTCTGGCTTGAAAAGTTTCATTAGAGAAGTCTGCAGTCACCCTGATAGATTTGCCCTGTAGGTCAGTTGGCACTTACTCCTGGCAGCTTGCAAAATCTTTACTTTTGTCTTGACTTTAGATAGATTCATCACAATGTGCCTTGGAGAAGCTCTATTTGAGTTGAGGCAACTAGGGACGACATCCCTCTGAAGGAGTATGTCAGAATCTTTGGTGATTTGGGGGAAATTTTCTTTATAATATTCTCTAGAATGGCTTCCATTCCTCTGGGGCATTCTTCTTCCCCTTCTGGGATACCTATAACTCGTATGTTTGAACGCTTCATAGAGTCCCATAATTCTGTCAGTGAATGTTCTGCTTTCTCTCTCTTCTTTTCCACCTCTTTAACTATCTGAGTTATCTCAAGAGCTTTATCCTCTACCTCTGAGATTCTTTCTTCTGCATGATCTAATCTGTTGTTGATACTTTCTATTGCATTCTTAAGTTCTCTAATTGACTGCTTCAGTTCCTTCAGCTCTGCTATATCCTTTCTATATTCTTTGTATCATTCATCTCTTATTTGATTCTGTTTTTAGATTTCCTTTTGGTTATTTTCCACTTTCTCAGCAATTTCCTTCATTGGTTTTTGATTGTTTTCCACTTTCTCAGCAATTTCCTTTATTGTTTTCATCATCTGTATTTTAAATTCCCCTTCTGTCATTTCTAACATTTCTTTATAGGTGGAATCCTCTGCTGTAGTTACCTCATGGTCCCTTGAAAGGGTTGCTCTTTTGGTTATTTTCCACTTTCTCAGCAATTTCCTTCATTATTTTCATCATCCGTATTTTAAATCCCCCTTTTGTCATTTCTAACATTTCTTTATAGGTGGAATCCTCTGCTGTAGTTAACTCATGGTCCCTTGAAAGGGTTGCTCTTTGGGTTATTTTCCACTTTTTCAGCAATTTCCTTCATTGGTTTTTGATTGTTTGAAATACCTCTGGACTGGTATTTCATGTTGCCAGGATTTTTCTGCTGATTCTTCTTCATGAGTGCATTCTTGTATCTGTTTCCTTGGCCAATTTTCCTTTCACTTCTTCTTGCACTTTAAGTTACTGTGCCTCTGGCCTAAATTTTTAATGAGTCTTTCTGGTATAGGACCAGAAGGATGAGAAGACTGAAGAGCAAGAAGAGAAAAAAGATTTAAAAAAGAAAGAAAAAAGAGAAAGAAGAGGGGGTGAGAAAAAGGAAATATTGACAAAAAGAAGAAAGGCACCAAAAGAGGGAGACAGGAGTAATATAGGTGTATAGTAGGGTACTATGGCCCAACCTTAAAAACCCCCAATGTCTGGGGGTGCTGGGTTGAGTGTTTCCCTTGAGGTCAATAGCTCTTTGCCAGTATGATCAGATACAGTACCCCACCTCCACCAGGTAGAGAGGAAAGGCAAAAAATACTATAAATCAAACTGAAACAAAGAAGCAAAAACTCTTAGGGGATAAAATTGGGGAGAAAAGAAAAACAAATAATAGGGGCAGAAACACTGGCAAAAATGAAATTCTAATTGATAAAGAAGGTAAAAATGGAAGATTGTATTTAAATTAGAATAGTGAAAAAAGAGGAAAAAAAGAACAAAAAGAAAAATATCAAGGAAAAATGTTGAAATTAAGAAACAAACAAACAAATAACCCCCCCCCAAAAAAGAAACCCTAAAGCCAAAAAACCAAACAGTACATATATCTTGCTGAATATTGTCTGGGCAACAGGTGATCCTCTGAGGTATGAGATGTTAATCACAATGTTGATACAGCTGTATGAGATGGAGACTGGAGGCCTCTGTTTATTTTTCAGACCCTGCAGGCTTGGGAGCCCAGATGTCTCCTCAGCCTGCTCAAAGGCACTCCAAACTGTGAACTTGGCTAAGCAGAAGCTTTCCAGGGAAATCATTTTATCACTGGAATCTCTCCTGACATGGCTGCCCACTCATCCAGTGTGCCAAAACAGGTCTCACTCTATGCCCCTGAGGGCCAAGGCTGTTAATCTGCCAAACACTTAGATCTCCACTCTTCCCTAGCATCTCAGTCCCCATCTTTGGGCAGCTCAGTCACTAGATTACTTGTCCAAGGTCTCTCGGCCAATTCTCAGGCTGCAACACACAGGGGCAGCTCCCCCTCCTAGTAGCTGTGCAGGCAGCCCATAGTTGAACAATATTAGCTCCTTTCCAGCAGCTCAGTCTGGGGCCCCAGACAATGCCCAAAGTCATCTGCACACCAGAACAAGATCTCCTAAGGCAGTTCAATTGAGTGCCCAAGTCCAAAAAAACCAAAACAGCCCACAGGTAAGGCTTTTCCTGCTTGCAGTCTTGCTGTTGCTACTGTTACAGCTGTGGGCAGCCTCCGACTGAACAAATGCACCTACCACTTGCCAGTTTTCCACCACTTTGTCCTCCTTGTGGGGTCCGTAAGTCTCTCGCTGACTTCCTATGTCACCAAAGGGAAGTTTCTGGGCAGAACCCACTGGCCAGAGGTGCCTGGAGTCTTCTTTCCCCATTCTCACTGCACCTGGTTGCACAGAAGCTATTACTTGGCCACCATCTTTCTCCCATCTCAGGATACAAAATCAATACTTATAAGTCAGTAGCTTTTATATATGCCAACAATAGTCATGCTGAAAATATAGTCAAGGACTCTATTCCTTTTACAATAGTGCCAAAGAAGATGAAATATCTGGTAATTTACCTTACAAAGGACATGAAAGATCTCTATGAAGAGAACTATGAAACTCTGAGAAAAGAAATAGCTGAAGATGTTAACAAATGGAAATACGTACCATGCTCATGGCTGGAAAGAATCAACATTATTAAAGTGTCTATACTACCCAAAGCAATCTACAGATTTAATGCAATCCCTATTAAAGCATCATTGTCATACTTTAAAGAACTTGAAAAAATATCACTTTGTTTTATATGGAACTAGAAAAAAACCTCAAATAGCAAATACATTAGTCAGAAATAAGAACAAATCAGGAGGTATCACATTACCAGACTTCAGGCTATACTATAAATCTATAGTGATCAAAACAGCATGATACTGGCACAAAAATAGAGCAGTAGATTTATGAAACAGAATAGAGAATAAAGAGATGAACCCAGCTACTTATTGTCATTTGCTCTCCCACAAGCCTATTAAAAATATTCAGTGGAGGAAAGACTCCCTGTTTAACAAATGGCGCTGGGTGAACTGGTTGGTGACCTGTACAAGACTGAAACTGGACCCCCACCTTTCACCATTAACAAAAATTGATTCTCACTGGATAAAAGATTTAAACTTAAGTCATGAAACTATAAAAAATACTAGAAGAGAGTGCAGGGAAAACATTTGAAGAAATTGGCCTGGGAGAATATTTTATGAGGAGGACCCCACTCACTCCCAGGCAATTGAAACAACACCAAAAATACATTACTGGGACCTGATCAAACTAAAAAGCTTTTGCACAGACAAGAGTGCAGTAAGTAAAGCAAACAGACAACCTCCAGAATGGAAGAAAATTTTTTTAGGTTATGCTTCTGACAAAGGTCTGATAACTAGAATCTACAGATAATTCAAACTAGTCAATAAGAAAAGAATAAATAACCCCATTTCTATGTGAGCAAAAGACCTGAACAGAAACTTCTCTGATGAAGACAGGTGCATGGCCTACAAACACATGAAAAATGCTCATCATCCTTAATCATCAGAGGAATACAAATCAAAACCACTTTGAGATATCACTTTTGTGATCACATCACAAAATCCCAAAACTACAGATGTTGGCATGGATGCAGAGAGAAGGGAACACTTCTCTACTGCTGGTGGGAATGCAAGCTAATATGACCTTTTTGGAAAGAAG
Organism: Otolemur garnettii; assembly: GCF_000181295.1. NCBI lineage: Eukaryota > Metazoa > Chordata > Mammalia > Primates > Galagidae > Otolemur > Otolemur garnettii. The sequence goes on from NW_003852617.1 coordinate 1,102,299, forward strand.
TTTGGAGAACACTCAAGGAACTAAAAGTCAGCCTACTGTTCGATCCTGCAATTCCTCTACTAGGTATATACCCAGATGATCAAAAATTCTTTTACAACAAAGACATTTGCATCAGAATGTTTATTGCAGCCCAATTCATAATATGCAAGACATGGAAACAGCCCAAGTGCCCATCGACTCATGAATGGACTAACAAATTGTGGAATATGTACACCATGGAATACCATGTAGCCATAAAAAGATGGAGACTTCACATCTTTTATGTTTACCTGGATGGAGCTGGAACATA
>NW_003852617.1:1102785-1114626 GCF_000181295.1 Otolemur garnettii
GGGGGGCTCACCTAATGTGCATGATGCAATGGTACATTTCAAAACTATTAAGAAATGAGTATAATTGTGATGGATGTATTACTTAGTTCAATGTAAGCATTTCACATTGTATATCGAAGCAATATCCTGAACTCCATAAATGCATCAATGTACAAAGTTATGATTTAATAAAAAATAAAAATATAAAGAAAAGCAAGGAGGCCAGTAACAGAGAACACACATGATCTGCCTCACCAACTTGACAATACCTTGTGTACTTTCAAGGTAATGTGACTTTTAATCTAAGAGAATGAGGATTATTAATTCCCTGATTAATAACATGTACATGTTCACAGTAACAGAAATTCTAAATGGTTACCAGAGAAGGCTTCTACACAAACTGTAGTATTCCACAAACAAGCATAATGCCACTGGTCCTGGTTCCATACACAGAAAATTTGGGGGCTCAATAAAGGTATTTTTACAGCTTAAAAAAATTTTTTTTTCTTGGAGGTTGCCATCTTGATTTAGAATCTGGTGCTGAAGCTGTACTAGTAAAAGAAAGCCCTTTTGACACTTATCTAAAAAGAATATTTTCCCTTTACATATACGGTTTCAGGAATATCAATCAAACAATTTTAATTATCAATGTCATCTAGTTGGGTGATTCCTAAGGTTTTCTAAGTATAAACACCCTTTTTAAGTGTCTTCATTAGCACCTGTATGATAGTAGCCATGGTTTTAGCGTCTTTTAAACTGGGCCTAATACATAATGTTTAAAGTTCAAGACAAGTAAATTTGCATTTTCTTAATCATAACACATCTAGATAGGTTTGCAAATGGCATCACATATGTTTACAAGTCTTCTTCAATACAGTCAACAGACAATACACTTGGTTCATGTGGACTTATGGACCCCCTTGCAAAAGCTCCAGAGTCTGGAAATTGCCAATCTATCCTTTTCAATCTTTTCACTGTAAGTTAAGAAAATTTGGAGCCCAGAAAGATTCAATGATTGGTCTGCAATTTTGTGGTTACTGGCAGGACTAGACTGCAATCCATTTCTTCTTGTTTTTCCACTTTTGCAAGTTTCCGAAGGAAGATAAGGAAAATATTCCCAAACTCTTGAGTTCGTTTATGAATTTGGGGTGGTGGATTTTAATGAAAGATGCTACCATTAGAAAAGTTACGGGGAAGGTGGATCCCAATGTAGAAGCCAAAACTGGTAGTGCCTGACACATAGTAAATTGTTCAAAAAGTAGAGAGACAGAAACATAGCTTCTTTTCCATCTCTAAACCTCTGCCTTCCTTCCTGAGCATTCTAGTTCCCTTAAAAAAGAAGCTTTCATTTTTTTCACCCAAGTTACCCAATTGAATTTTCAACCCTAATTTTTCCAAAGATTTATTTACAGTACTTCAATTCCCACTCTCCCCCCACCCCGCTCCCTACTCCCATACCTTTCTGTAATACCTGTGTATGGGGCTTACCTTCCATTTTTGTGGACAATTCTTTAGCAGGAATTGGGCCCAAGCAAGTTGTTCTCAGTTCCTGAAGTCCCAAAAATGTTTCAGAAAGAAATTTTTACTCTTGTGGTCTTTCCTGAGTAAAGTTAACAGCGATATGATAATTAAGTAAGTTTTTCCCTGGTCTTCATTTTTTCTGATATCATAAGAGGTATCTCTAAGCTAATGAAGATGGTGCATATTCCAAAACTAAATTTTATGTTCATGTCATAAGTATAAACTGCAACATGGTGACTCATTTCAAAAACACACTGTCTTCCCCATCTTTACTTGAGTCCACAGTACTCACTTTTTGTGGAAGAACTAACATAGATGTCCAAGGAAGAGTAGAGCCCATCACAAGTGTTCAAAGAAAAATTTAGACAAATTAGATTTAACAGAGTTTATTTGAGCAAAGAACAACTGGTGAATCAGGCAGTGCTCAGAATCAGAAGAGGTTCAGAGAGCTTCACACAGCAGTGAGAGAAATGAGATTTTATAGCTGGACTCAGAAGCAGAGTAGAGAAACCACCTGCCTGGTAACAGCCAGATACCTGCCTTATTTGGGCATGGTGTAATGAGTTGGTAGCCTGTGATTGGCTGATATTTGGCTGTTTGTTAAACTCTTAACTTTGGCTTGAGTTTGTTTCCATCCTACCTTAGGCCGCAGTTGTTCCTTGGGAACTCAAAGTACTGAGATGCCCTTGGGATAGTGGCATCTGGCTTATTTAACTTAACCCATGTAGAATAGTGTAGAAGAGTGTTTGTCAGGCGAGCCAGTCCTTACTTCAGATGGTCCTTTCCTGGATTCAATGTTCGTTCAGACAAGTTGGGGTTATACTCTCTTGATTTCTCCCAAAAGGAAGAGGGAAAAATAGAGACCTCCAATTGCCCAAAAAGACAGGAAATTTAGATATTTCAGGTCTTAGGGAAAATGTTTATTTTAAATTGGTAGTACCCATGTACTCTTTATTTTTATTTTATTTTATTTATTTACTTATTTATTTATGATAGTCTCACTCTGTTGCCTGGACTAGAGTGCATCATGGCTTTCAGCAACCTCAAACTCCTGGGTTCAATTTGATCATTCTGCCTCAGCCTCCAGAGTAGCTGGAACTACAGGTATCTGCCAAAATGCCTGGCTAACTTCTAATTTTAGTAGAGGTAGGGTCTCACTCTTGTTGAAGCTGGTCTCAAACTCCTGAGCTCAAGGGATCCTCCTGCGTCAGCCTCCCAGAGTCCTGGGATTACAGCACTATAATCAGGCACTGTGAGCCACCATGCCTGGCCAGTATCCGCTTTTAAAATAATATCTAAGTCCATATGGAAATGAGGCGCCTCATGTTGTTGTTTTAGAACCATTGTGGCCTGCAATACTTCCCATGTATTTACTAGGAAGGTTAAGAGAAACAAACTTGATTTCATGAGACTGAAGTAAGCCAGTGCTTACTGATAAAGCAGCATAACAATGGGCATTTATATAGATTTGTACTACTGAGACCTGGGTGCTGTAGCATCTTTTATCATTTTGAGAGAACATTTTAGAGCAGATTGGAAGTTGCTTCTGAGTTAGCATTCTTAGCTCTGAATCCTGGTTTAAAGATGTGAGTGAACACACACACACTCAGCACGTGCCACAGTAGAAGCTCGTTCTTCCAGACAAACCTTGGCGAGGGCTCACTTTTCCCTCATCTCTCAGTCCCTCAACTCTCTCAGGAGAAATGCTAGGCAGGAACCCAAATTATTGGCACTGGTGTTTGGCCCTGAAACAATCACATACGTGAGGGGTGTTATAGTTTTCCCATAAAAAATCAGTTACTCAGTTTTTTAATTGAAAAAGATTAAAATGGCACACAGTAAAATGTGTTACAGATGAAAATTTAAAGAACCTGTGAAAACTGTAGCTGTAACTTCTGCCTTGCTTGTCTTCGGAAGTGACGGACTCTGCAGGGCTATACTATTGAATGTGACAACCACATCCTGTCCTCCTTCAAAAAGTAGAGGCTGGATATGTTTGGTTTCCTTGTCTTGTAGGATGAATGTGAACCAGGCCGAGTTAGTCTGCACTCTGGCTAGTGAGTGTCCCTCCTGAAGTGCATGCAGCCTGCAGATTGGAGCACCATGGCTCATCAGTGTGACAACCTAGAGTTCCTTGCTTCTGGAGGCACTCACGTGTGTGAAGCCACTTCCAGTTCAGTTCAAGAAAACAAAAAACAAGCTATTGGGCAAAAAGTATAATGATGAGGAATGAAATATACAAAAATGCTAAACTTTTCAGAGTGTGCCTAAGAAAGGCAAGCTTGTCCTGAGGGTAAATTTTGCTGTTGATAAGCATATTCTCTATAGCACATGGATGGGTTTTTTGGTTTGTTTTTTGAGACAAAGTCTCATTCTGTCATCCTGGGTACAGTGCTGTTGATACCGGACAAAGTGGCACCAAGACTAGCCACCTAGGCCCTGGACCTGTTGCTGTTGCAGCCGATGGAGGAATACGGCCGGCCGCCAGTGGTGGAAGACATGCTGTCTCCTCACGTGGACTTCTGGCAAGTGCATCCCTGATTGGTCTGTTTCTAAGACCTGAAAGTTTATTGGACAACTGACCGTAACTCACAAGGACCTGCCACTATATAAGCCCCTAAGCAGAGAGCCCAAACACAGAGACCTCCAAGAGAGAGCAGGAGAGCAAGGAGGTTTGGTTCTTTGTGAGAGCTGTAACACTTGTATTATAAAACCTATCTTACTGCTGATCCTGCTCTGCAAGGAGGCTTGGTTCTTTGTGAGAGCCGTAATACTTGTACTGTTAAATAAAACCTAACCTACTGCTGATCCTGTGGTCCATTGCTTCATTCTTTGAACCACCAAGACCAAGAGCCTGGAACTCTGGTATCACTGTGACACCATAGCTGACAACAACCTCAAACTCTTAGGCTCAAGAGATCCTCCTGCTTCAGCCTCCTGAGTAGCTGGGAATACAGGTGCTTGCCATGACATCTAGCTATTTTTTCAGTAGAGACAGGGGTCTTGCTCTTGTTTGGGCTGGTCTTAAACTCCTGAGCTCAAGCAATCCACTGGCCTTGGCCTCCCAGAATGCTAGGATTACAGGTGTGAGATACTGCACCCAGCCTGTTTTGTTTTCTTTTTCAAAATAGTCTATTATAAGGTGATCAGATGTCCCGCTTTTGGCGGGTCAGTCCTAATTTTTAACAATTTGTCTTGCATCCTGTGGCATTTTAACAAAGTCCCAATTTTTGGAAAGAATGCATGACAAGCTAGGGAATGGTGGGAGAATGGGAAGGGAATATACAGTTTTCTGCTGCCATGTGGCTATTTTGCCAGGATATGAGTTTTATATTATTTTTGTTAATTTTATAATGTTAAACTTTAATAATAACAAATAATTGTTGAGAACTGATTATCGAGAACTGCTTATCAAAGTTCTCATTGTTGATCAGTTGTTAGAATTTGACCACCATTGTTTGGACTTAATGAACAATGGCACTTTTTGGCATTGGCAATCACAAAAACATTTTGTAACTATCTTTCAGACAATACACATCGTACTGCGTGCTAGTGTTAGTTAAACAAGTGATGTCAACAAATCAGCTATTCAGATAATTTAGGTAAGTAATTTATTTATTTATTTCATGAATTTAGCAGACAGTATTCACATTATTTATATTTTATAGTGGCAGCAAACAGTCTAGTGCCAGCCTTGAAAGTGACACTTACGACTTACGAGGTATCATTATTAAAAATATATATTGATAAGGAAAAGGTTAAATCTTGGGCATCAGCAAAAATCACAATAGAGAACAAATGGTTAGAAATATTTCATCATTTTGAAACAAACCATGTTCCATACAATAGTGCACTAAAAATTGTGGGATACACGCAGTCCTTACCAGGAACTAATGCTGTGACTGAACGTGTTTTTTTCTGTGGTAAATAAAGTGTGGATAACTCACAATTAAGAAAAATCACAATTAAGTGTTGAGACTTTGAAAGCCATTTTATGTGTGAAATATCATTTAACAAATTCTTGTGAAAAAATTCATGACCTTTTAAACAATGACAGCAATCTACTAAAAAAAAATTCACACAAATGAGAAATATGCCAAAGAATAAAATAATACTATACATAATTTTTAATGTATTATATTTGCAAATTATACTTATGTTGAAATTAAAAAAATATATTATAATACTATTTTTGAATTCTATGAAAATTTTTGTTGCTCTATATAGACCAAATTTTTAATTAAGAATCCCCCCCACCACGGTCAATGGTGTCCCACTTTACCAATGTTAAAATCTGGCCATCTTAGTCTATTACTTTTTCTGTTGCCTCCTTCTTACCTTCCAAACCCTCAAATAATTATGTTGCAGCAGAAAATTAGAATAATGTGATCAGATATTGTTTTCTACAAACTTAAATGGCTACAGATGGAAAATATTTTTTCAACGATTGGAGTGGACATTCAGAGAGCAGAGGTTTTAGCATCTTAAGCATGTCCCTCAGCACTTGGTGCTAATGACAGCTGATAGAGTCATTGGGCCCACGGGCAAACTGCCACCTGAGCGCCACATGGCCGTTGAACCTACACAGCTGGCGCTTTGGCCCATAAAGAGAAATAATCGCATCTGCGGACTTTTACTTATGCTTCATTCAAGATTTGTAAGAGAGTAGTTTACTACTGTTCTCTTTCAAAACACTGGGGCTCAACAACAAAAAAGCCTTGGGGTTCAAATGCTAAGAAGAGACTCACATGGATGCTGCTTCTTTCTATTTCTGTCACTCATTCAAAAGGGAAATCTTATTTGCATTAAAATGTCAGATACCGGAGCCTTGCTTGACTTAGCAGTACTGTTTTTAAGTTTTCCATGTGCTTCTGACTAATGGATGGATATTTAAAACGATCAAATGTATTTTATTCGGTAAAACTACATGTATGGATGATTCAGTGTCTCTTACACCTAAGTTGTTTTCCAACATAAAAAGCCTCCAGACTTCTTAGCTCAAAAGATGGCATGTGCGTGAACAGGCCTGTGTGCATAAGCACAGGGGTCTGTATTTAAAAAGAAGAGAAACATAAAACTTCCCTATGTGCTCATTTTCTTGAACTGTTTTAACCTTCTCTGCAAACAGGCAGACTGGACCTCCTTCCTCATCTGTGGTACATCTAATCAGGAAGTATTAGAGATATTTCTGTAACTACTTTACAACATAATGCTGCATTTTTCTACCCTCCTTCAAAATAGTATGTCCTGTTCCTCAAATATCATAACACTTGGATTAAAATTTGAAAAAAACAAAAAAAAAGAACGAAATAGAGCTCCCTGGTGCCAACTTGGATTGTATCCACCTTCTTCAACCAAGCAAAGGCCCAGATGTCAGGCCCCTAGAGGTCATTGTTAATTCCTCCTTGCTACTGGAAAAATGCAACTTCCTTTCATGCCATCAGGAAAATGCTCCAATGCTCTCTGCGGAAGGGACTGGTGTTAGTTTGCCATTCTGACAGATTGATGGCAAAGAAGGGTGAGGAAGATGGGAGAACTGAGGATGATATGGTGGAGGAAATATGGCCAAGCTGTGTAACAGAGCAGCACACAGGGCAGAGGGAACGGTGGGGTGCTGGACTGGAAATGACAAGTGGGAGGGAACATTCTGCAAAGGCAAAGAGGCTGTTTGAGTTGCATCCCTTAACATACTCTCTAATTAATAAATAGTGTTCAATTATATCCTGAGATTTATACTTCTAATTAGTCTTCTAAACACAAATACAAAAATGGTTCTGTTAAATCAAAAGTTATTTCTCTTAATTTTAAAATTAACTTTTCAGAAAGACTCAGTGTAGGAACTTTCTAAATCATGAAACATCTCGTGTATTTGAATGAAGTCTCTTCTCCCACAACCCCTGCCATTCCATACCCACTGATCACTCTGGATGGCATCGCTATCTGCCCTGGGCAGATGTCTCCTCCACTCCTCACCCCCACTTTTCACCCCAGCCCCACCCCAGGGGTATTGTACACAACACCACTTAGCACTCCATTTCTGCTTGCTGTCCTTCCAGCCTGGACTGCTGCCTTTCTGGAAAGCTTATGCTCTTCTGGATGCCTCCCCGCAACTGGCTTCTTTCTTGACCCTTAACCTCTCTATTGCCTCAAGAGGATTAAGCTTCTTCTTTAAATTCATGGAATCTCTGAACCAAAAATATGCACTAATCCTGGTGAAATAACTGATTATATTCATTAGAGCTTTTTTTTTTTTTTTTTGGTCAAAGTCTTTGTCATCCTCAGTAGGGTGCCCTGGCCTCTTAGCTCACAACAACCTCAAACTCTTGGGCTCAAGTGATCCTCTTGCCTCAGCCTCCCAAGCAGCTGAGACTACAGGCACTTGACACAATGCCCAGCTATTTTTAGAGACAGGGTCTTTTTCTGGCTCAGGCTAGTCTTGAACTCCTGAGCTCAAGCAATCTACCTGCCTTGGCCTCTCAGAGTGCTAGAATTATAGGAATGAGCCACTGCACCTGGCCTAGTGAGAGTCTTTTATGAGTTTCTTCCCAACAAAAGGATAACTCCATGAAGGTAGAGACTTTGGTTTTTCTCAACTTCTTTTTTCTATTTCCAAATTTTCTCTATAGTAGCAGGCATGTGGCACACACTTAATAGATACTTGCCAAATTATTGAACACATGAATCCAATACCTATTTATTGATCTCTGCCAGATACTATTGTAGGTGCTGAGGATGATGGCAAACAAAATGGATGTGTCCCTGGGCTCCTGCAGCTTGACTACCTCAAATTATTCTCATTCTCAATAAAAGAAAAAGGATTTTTAGCTAAAACTAGAAAAAAAAAACCCCAGTATGATCAGCCTCTAAAATCCTTAAAAATATATGTAAGAGTCTATCTCCTAATCTTTTTCTAGTTGAAATTTCTCTGTATCAACTACCAAATTGATAAATACCAAAAAATTTATCATTCCACTTTATAAGTAATAAAATTAGTTATTTCTCTCACAATAACTAGTAACATTATTTTCAACTATACGTCACTGCAAACATGAGATGTCTCAAAACCATAGTAAATGAATAGGCTTTGGGGATGAGCGTGGGAATCCAATCATCTTTTAGAACAACTTTTATGGGAAATTCATGGTCTCTAACAAAAACTAACCTCTTGAAATAGAATTTATATAGTTAAAGAGGATTTGGGTATAGATAAAACCCAATTAGATGTTGAAAGAAGAATTGCAGAGTGTTAATAACCTAGCTCTTAAAAAAGAGAGAGAGATAAATGAATGTTTTATCTGCTCATTCACCCAACATCATTATCAAGAGAAAACCTGACCATGGCCCTGCAAAGTGTTAGTTCTGTCTCCTTTCCAGTTTAGGGGATGCCCATCCCTCAGACTTCTCTTCTTTCAGAGGAAAACAAATAAAAAACCAATGTAGCTGTCACCTCTGTTGATGTGGAAGACTACATGACAACTAGAAAAGATGGGCTAACCTTTTCAACAAGTCACATGAACGCTTGTCAGGGATTAAAATTAAAAGGCATATTGTGAGACTGTCCTTCCAATATAAATACTATATACAGCACTTTTGCAAAATTTCTTTTATTTTCTTCATCTTCCTGCATTATTTCTTCCCTTTCATTCATTCATTTATCCATCAACTACAGCAAGGAATATTACAAAAGTTATACAATGACATAAAAGTATATAATAGTCCCCACAAAGGGCTGGGAATCAAAACTGTGCCTTATGTACAAAATATGTACATATGCTACATGTCACATTGTCATTGAAGTTAAAAAACTTTAATCAAAGTTATGGTAGCAGTGACTCTAAATAGGACCTAACTTAAGTTGAAATGTTCACTATTTCTCTGTCATTTATTTTATACAATGAGTGTGGCAAAAAGAAACAAGCACATTAATATTTAAAATAATGAAAAAACAGTATATATTATATGATGCTTAAATATTTTCAAATACTTCGGTAATGATTCTTTTAATGACAAAATCTGTTTTCTGCTGGGGTAAATACTTTCTAATGACTCTTGTGATCGTAGCTGAGAAGGCCAAAGTGTGTGTATCTCCATGTGAATTATGATATAGTGAGAGGTGCAGTGTGTGTCTACTTATTGAATATGAGTAAGTCAACGTGTCAAACAAGTGTTTACACTTCATTAAGGATTTCTTTCCGTTGAGAAGGGATTACTGTGGGCCTTTTTCAGGGAGCCAACAACATCAGTGAATTTTTGATGTTCAGTTTCTGGATTTTTCAGAAAGAGTAATAATGGATATTTGCCATTATGTCCTCAGCACATGGGGAGAGGAAACAAGACTCCTGGGGCCCCTCATCTAATCCTCAGGTCTCACTAGGTCACCGTTTTTTGGTGTCTTTCGTTGCTGTGCTGAGAACCTTCGCTCTCCTTTTCCCAGCCCTGTGCCTTTTCTTCATGAGAAGATGTGGGCAACAGAGCAGCCCTGCGCTTTTTAAGAATGTGAGCCTCCTGCATGAAGCTTTCTGCTCTGGGCAGGTATTATGGTCTCTTCAGTGGGGAGGTGCTGACTGACTATTTCTCCAGGCCAAAGCTTTCATCTCAATCCATTAGCGAAAATGCCACATAAATCATCAAGTCAGTGATATCTGTGGAATGCACCCCATGCCTCCCTCGAAAGGCCTGCAGTTGTGTGTGAGAGGAAATACAAACCCAGGACTCAGATTGGCCGAAGGCTCCTCTGAAGGATGGTGCTCCCAGCCTGGCTTCCAGTGTGGGAAGGGTAACAAAGAGTTGGAGGAGTGTAAGAATCAAAGTCGGCCTCCCGGCTCCGCCTGACGTGAAGGGCTCCAGCAGGCCAGATGTTCCGAGTCACATGTGCAGAAGTGTTTGTGGTTGGATTCTGTTTGAAACTGATTGTTGATACTCTCATGAGACAGCCTGTGACAAATTGTATAATAAAAATGTTAAAAATAGTATATTTATTCCCTGGAAAAGCTGAGTTCCCACAATTCAGTGAGCTGGGAAAATTTGCTGAACGTTTGGACACAAAGTGCTAATTCTCTGTTCTTATAACCCTTTCATTGCTCATATGATTTTTCATTGTAATTTTTGTTCTTCTGAACTCCTCAGCTGAACAGCTCTTTGCAGTGTTAAAATACAAAAAATTCTTCAACACTCCAAATATCTGTTGTCAAAAAAAATCAATTTACGTTTTTAAATAAAATTTTAATATGTACTTATCAATTACAAAAATGCTTTCCAGGTATATACCTCCACTGTCCAACAGAAATGTAACATGAGCCATGAAAGCAATTTATATATGTAATTTTAAATTTTCTTATAGCCACATTAAAAAAATAAAAGAATCAAGTAAAATTAATTTCAATAATATATTTAATACATTTATTGGCTCTCATACATCAAAAACCTTCTCATTTGAACATAAAGTCAATGTAAAAAATTGAGATGTTTTATATTTTTTCTTGGATTAAGAATTCAAAATTCATCATGTATTTTATACTTATAGCACATCTCAATTAAAACTAAGCCCATTTCAAATGCTTAACTGCCACACATGGCTACTGGCTTGTCATAGACATCACAGATCTACACCATAGCAAACATTTGAGTAACAATGAGGAAAAAAATCCTTTGTCTAAAAATATGTAAATATTTATCAGGTTTCCTTGGGCCCCTGGTAGATAATGGAGTGGTAGGATTTTTCAGAAGCTTGAATCCTGATTGAGATTTTAGGAGATGAAGAATAAGTAAAAGCAGAGCAGGGAAATACATCATGAGGTGAACTAGGATAAGAAATGTTTGTAATATAAAAGTTATTCCATAGATGGATTTGGAATGATTTTGGCTGCAAGTAAAATAAACCTGAATTATAGTGGATTTTATATAGCAGCTAGGTTGGGACTTGGTGCCAGATATTTGCTCAAGTATTATTCTGAATATTTCTGTGGGGGAATTTTTGGATAAGACTTAACATTTAAATCAGTGGACTTTAAATAAAACACATTGGCCTCTATACTGTGGGTGGGCCTCATCCAATCAGTTGACGGCCTTACCAGAACAAATACTGACTTCCTATATGCAAGAGGGAATTAAGCCAGTGGATGGTCTTCAGACTGGAACTTCAACATTGACTCCTCTTTGGGCCCACTGTACAGATTTGGACTTATCAGTCTCCATAATCACAATTTCTTAGATTAAATCTCTTCTATATATGTGCACATGTCCTATTGATACTGTTTCTCTGGATAACCCTGACTAATGCAGCAACTTTTTTTTTTTGAGACAGGAGCCTCAAGCTGTCCCCCTGGGTAGAGTGCCGTGGCA
>NW_003852617.1:1114840-1130009 GCF_000181295.1 Otolemur garnettii
GGCCCGGGCCACATTCGAACCCGCCACCTTGGGTGTACGTGGCTAGCGCCTTAGCCACTTGAGCCACAGGCGCCGAGCCTAATGCAGCAACTTAAATCAAGAAGGGTTTATTTAAGTGCTAATTTTGGTTCATTGATCTCTGACATCACAGCGGTGTCTGTAATGTTTCCAGCCTTTCCTTCATGCTTACTGTCATGTCCCTGCAAAATGCATGCTGCAGCTCCAAACAGCCCACTTGCAGGAGAGAGCGAGATCAGTCGGTGCTTGGATACTGGTAAGAAAACAAAGTCTTTCAAAACCCTTTCCCTGTAACCTTCAATTTACGCCACATTACATTACAAGGTCACCACCAGCAGCAAAGTTGTAAGGAAAATTAAGAGTATTGTCTTTCCAACTTCTCTAATAGAAGTAGCAAGAGAAGAAGAACTTGAAAATCTCTCTTTTTCTGCATCTGAACTGTAGCAGCTCCCTTCTCCTAAAATAGCTCCCCCTTCCTGTGCTTACTGCCTTACCTATCTCTAGTTTCAAAATTTCAAGTTGTCTCATATTGATGTTTTCTGATCAACTCACTCTCTTTTTTTTGTTTGTTTTGGTTCATCATAATAAAAACGAAAATCATCACCATTAGCTACTGAATAAAGTCTGAACCCACTTAACTGGCAGCAGGGCAGCTCCAAAATGTGCACATAGGAGACTGGCGGGTAGTGGCTGGGCAGAAATATGATGGAGGACTGAGAATTTGTCTTATTTTTTACTTAGGTTGAATTTTTTTTATTGTTGGGGTTCATAGGTTGCATTTTATGTATTGATAAAATTAGCAAAGTTTTAATAAAATATAACTTTAAAGGTCTTCCAATGGCCATAGTTTGCGACAATTTGAGCCACAAAAGGCGTAGTAAAGTAATAGATTATAAGCCATAAAATAAAAGGAGGATGAATAAACTTATACTAGTATAAATAAATAATTGAATGAAGAAATAGATGGAGGAAAAGAAGACAGTTTCTTGAAATAGAAGTATAGTATTATGTTGCTTTGTGACAGGGATATATCCTTAGAAATGCCACACTAGGCAATTTCACTGTTGTACAAACATCATAGAGAGTCCTTACACAAACCTGGATGGTACATCCTATTGCTTCTACACTACAAACCTGTACAGCATATTACTGTACTGAATACTATAGGCAAATGTAAAGTGATGGTTAAATAGTTGAGTATCTAAACATAATGAAACATAGAAAAGATACAGTAAAAATACAGTATTATAATCTCATGGGATCATGATTATCTGCCATTGAGCAAAACAGGTGGTACATGACTAAGTGATAAATGTAGAAGGCATTATTGGCAAAAACTACAGTAATAATTGTTTCAGGCAAAAATCATCAATGGATGCCAGAATTAATAGGTGAACATATGATGAAAAGCAGGATATTTGCATAATCTTACACGACATATCGTATTTATAAAGGAAAAAGCATTAAATTTAGAGTGGTGAAATCCGGTAGGACCACTTTAACCAAGTGATTACAAGTTAACATTACCAGTAATGGAACAAATTGTGCCTCCTGATAAGATGCTATTAGAAGGACACATACTGCTTCTATAGTAGTCTTGCCAAAAGGCATAACTTAAATTAGGGGCTTTCAACTGGGATTCATTTCCTTCTGTACTCAGAAGACATTTGAAAATGTCTAGAAACATTTTTGATAGTCAAGAGTGGAAGACTTCTATGGGCATTGAGTGGGTGAATAGAAGACACCCTCCCACAATAAGAAATTATCAGGCCCAAAAGTTCAATGCTGTCCCAGCTGAGAAATTCAGACCTAAATTTAATCATGTGGAGACATCAGATAAACCCACATTGGAGGAGAGTCTACAAAATAACTGGCCAAGACTTTTCAAAATTATGGACAACAAGGAAAGACGGAGTGACTGTTTATGACTGTTCAAAGTTGAAGGACATTAAAGAGACAGACAAATGCAATATGTGATGTTGGACTCAATCCTGATTTTTAAAAAAGGACAGTAATCAAACAATTGACAAAATTTGAGTATGGTCTGTAGATTAGATAGTAAAATTGTATGAGTGTTAATTTCCTGATTTTGATAATTGTACTATGGATACATAAGATATTAACATTTGGAGAAATTAGGTAAATGGTAGACAGGGATTCTTCGTACAACTTTATTTGCCAGTATGGAATTATTTATAAATGAAACAAATTTAAAATATAAAATATTTTAAAAATAAAAGAGAAAAGAAATGAAGAAAAACAAAGGACTTGAAAGAACATGATACATACTGAAGATAAGCAAAGAAGAAAGAACATACAGATAATTTGAGAACTTTCATGAAAATAAATTTTTAAAAGATTTGAAACCAACCATTAAAAAAGCACACCATCTACTCTGAAAATATTGACCCTGAATGATCAATACAAAGATACGGTGTAGTGAAATAATTCAACATTAAAGAAAAAGAAGCTATGCCTTGAGTATACAGAAAAAAAGGAGTGTGTGATTTAGAAGGAAAAGGAAATTACATTATTAAACTTTTTGATACCAATACTCTATGCAAGAAAAATATGGATTAATACATTTAAGATCCTCAAGGAAACAAATGTGAACAATATTTCATATCTAGTATGACTTTCAAGTATAATGGGCACGGGTGGAACTTAAAGAATCTTGTCCCCATGAACTCTTCTCCCAAAATATTTTATGCAATGAAGTTCAGGTAACAAAATAACTAAATGAATATCAGCTCATATAAGGACTGTTGGTGAGCATGAAATACATAGATTCCCTGGAACTAAAACTGAGGGCTGAGAAAAAATGTTTGAAGGCTACATCCTCTGATAGCACAGCTATTACACAACTGTTAAGACAGAAAGGGTGAGAATAACTTCATTTATCACATGTGTATTAGTCTTAAGATTGCTATTCTGAGACTTATGCGTATAATATGGAATAAAACAAATAAATAGTTGTAAGACATTCAACTCTACCCTGCTCCTTTGTCCTTGAGAAACAAGATTCCTGGTATGGAAGAAAGGTGATACTAAAGTAACAGAGGTTAAATAAAACCTAAATGATCTCAAAATTGAATTGGAAGCATCAGTATAAACTCATGAGGTTCTTGATCTTATTTTGTTCCCAGATAACGTCCGCTGAAAAGACATAATAATAATAAACACAGCAGCAACCAGCACCCCTAGCCGCCAGATCGTGTGCTTGCAATACCACTCATCACCACCAGGGACCAGGTCACTGGAGAAATTACTGGTTCCAGGTGTAATGCAGGACATTAACAGGTTGACCCTGGAACATCATGTCACACCAAAAGTTGTCAAGGACTACTAGGGACATGTTTAAAGGACTCAGGAGTCAATTTGTAGAGGTTCCCATTGGCCAGAGGTGGAAAATTTTGAGTTATTTATTCTAACTGTAATGGATTGAAATTCATCAAATACGTTTAAATCCATGCTTTCATTATGATATGAAAAGTAATTACTGCTTCTGGAAGATGATAGAAAATCAAACAATTATCTTGGTAAATAGAGCTAAATAACTAAACATTTATCATCCCTTTCCCGTATGACCTATTTCACTGTGTAACCAAATAGTGAATTAAGGGGAAGCATCTCTTTATCAAAATAATCTAGCTAATGAATGAAAAAGAAGTGAAAGAATTAGAATATCACCATTTTTCAGCCACTATCTGACTGGATGTAGGAGTTAAGTATCAACAATTTTTAAAATCACAAAAGGAGAAACAACTAGATATTATGTTCTCCATATTACGTCTTCCTTTCAAAACATAACATTTGTCAAGGGGATAGAAGCTGAGTCTGAACTGGCCCCTGACTCAGCTTCCAATTTGCAGGAAATACAAAGATCAGAGGAATAAGTCAGGATAGTGGTTACCTCTGGGGAAAGGAGGGGCTTTAATTGGGGCACAACAAGGGGGGCTTCTGGGGATATTGGGAAATTTGTTTCATAACCTTGGATGTGTTTCCCGTATAACGATTCATTAAGCCATACATTTGATTTGTGTGGTTTTCTGTATTAGTGTTTTATTTTACAATAACATTTAAAAGACAAGATGAAAGGGAAAAAAAGAAGGCAAAACAACCAAAAGATTGAGTAAATTTTTCCATAACTATCTGGTTTGGGAAGGCAAGGCCTCACAGAGGTCATGGGTTGATTTGACATAGAAAACTCACTTCTCAGGGACCTAGGGTTAAGTGTTCTTCAATTTATTGTAACTTTTCATGAGCAGATTTATTTTTAAAAAACAAGTAAACAAAACAGTGATAAGCTTTGTCCCTTGCTCTCCCAGAAGTGATGAGAAAATCGAGTTATGTGTTTTCTCTTGCAGAGGCATTGCTCAATATTACCTAAAACATCTTTGTAAATTATCAGGGCAATAAATGTCTATGAATCAATTAGGCAGCATGACAAGAGCCATGACTCTAGATTGTTTATTTATGCTTTTCATAGCACCTAGGTAGGATCTCTTAGACATGTTGGTTCTTGCATGATAGGCACATGGAGACAGTTCCTTGCATACTGAAGATACACAGTAAAATGCTTGTATTATAAAGTTTAAGTGAATAAATTAGACAGGGGAACATATTGAACTCTCCATGAGTATGCAAATAGCTAAATACAGACGGTGAATTTACATTCTGTTTATAGATTTCCCAAAGAGGAAGGTCTTCATCAAGAATGTCTCAGAATCTAGTCTTCTATGTTAATTCCCTACATCATCTCAGGGCTTTAAATAAACTGATGACTACGAAAGTTATATTTGCGGTCCAGACTCCTCATCTGAACTCCAGATACATATTCCAATGCCCTACTGAACAGCTCTATTTGGATGGCTGTGGCCCAGATCAGATTCCTGAATTCCACCTCCACAAACTTTCTCTACCCACTGCTTTCTCATCCCAATAAAAGGTTACGTCTTCCTTCCAATTGCTTTGGTCCCAAATCTTGGAGTCATCATTGTGGCTTAAATGAACATGTCCCTGATAGCAAATCATGTGTCTATTGGCCACTTTTATACCTTTATGAAGGTCTGTTCACAGATTTTCCCCCTTGTTATCTCTGAGTTTTTTGTTTTTACCTGTACTACTGATTTGTAGGAGCTTCTGTGCACTTTGCATTCAAATTCATTGTTAAATATGTGTGTGGCAAATTTTTTTTTTGTCTGATGGCTTACCTTTTTATTTTCTTAATCCTATTCTGTGGGTAGAAGTGTTTAATGTTAACAAAGTTTAATTTATTAGTTTTTCTTTTCATGTTTAGTACATTTTGTGTCCTCTCTAAAAGATCTTTACCTACTCTAAGGCTGTAAAGATATTTTATTTTATTTTTTTCTAGACGTTTTCTAGTATCTTACATTTAGGTCTATAATTCATCTGAAATTAATTTTTGTAAGGGAATAAAGCAGAAGTTGAGATTCAACTTCTTCTGTATATTTACCCAGTCATACCAGCGTCATATGTTGGAAAGAGTTTTTTTTCCTCCATTAAATTGGCACATTGGTGTCCATGTCAAAAATCAGTTGGCCATATCGGTTTATTTCTGGATTGTCCATTCTGGTTTTGGAAGACTATCTATTCTATTCCAGTGATTTGTTTACCTTCATGCCAATGCTGCATCACTTGATTTCTTTAGTTTTAAAGGAAGATTTGAAATTAGATTGTGTGTGTCCTTTACCTTTCCTTTATTTATTTATTTTTTATTACTTTGGCTCTTCTAGGTCTTTCACATCTCATATATACTTTATGATCAATTTGTCTATTTCTAGAAAGCAATTTCATCAGATTTTGCATATAGATCTATGCATCAGAATTGCATATAGATCTATGGATCAATATAGGTAATATGTTCACTCCTTCTCCCAGGAAACAGACCCTAAGACTCTGAAATATGGAAGCAGTTTATTGAGGACTGCTTTTAGGCCAAGGGAAGAGTTGAGCTGCAATACAATTGCAACAAAGGCCTCAGCAAAAGAGCTCTGAAGCTGGGGTGGCCCTTCAGAGGCCCACCTTGTCCCACCTTAAGGGAAGGGGGCTATGACTTTTTATCCCTACATGCACCAGCCCTTGAAAGAAGCCTGCCCCCAAGATGGGGATATAATCTTGGGCCAGGGCTCTCTTCAGCTGAAAGCAAACCCAAGAAAGAGACTCAGCTGAGAACCATCACCTGCCAATACTCCAGACAGATGGGGAAATGCCTCTGTTGTAAAGGAGAAATCTGGACAGTGCAGCACATCTTGTGTTTTACGAAAATGATGGACAAGAGAAATCACATCTTCATTTTGAGTTTTCCGTCAATGCAGCATATTTCTCAATTTACGTAGGTCTTTAATTTTTCTCAGCCATGATTTGTAGTTTTTGGTATATTGAGAAACAATTATTTCTAATAGTTGTTATAGTTTTCGAGGACATTGGAATTCTTAAAATCTTACTTTTCAATTATTTGCAACTAATGTATAGTAAAACAATTAACTTTGTATATCGAGTTGTTGTTCTGGATTCTTGCAAAATTCACATTCTTATAGCTGCATGAATTTTATATTATTGCATAACAAATAACCACTAACTTGGTAGCTTAAAACAAGGCACATGTTTTATCCCTTGGTGTCCAAGGTTCGTGCATTTCCGCATGGCCTAGCTGAGCCCTCGACTAAGAGTCTCACAGGGTTGCACAGCTGAGCTGTGTTCCTTTCTAGAGCTCAGGTGCCTCTTCTGAACTCATGTGGGTGTTGGCAGAATGCAGTCCTAGGACTGAAGTACTGTGGCCTCTGTTTTCCTACTGGCTGTCCTCCAGGGGCTGCCCTCAGCATCTCAAGGCTGTTTTCAGTTCCTTCCATGTGGCATTGGATCATGACATGGTGATCTTCAAGACCAGCAGCAGAATCTCTCCCTTCATTCTGCTGAGACAGAGCCTTATGTTATGTAGCATAATCACACAAGTGATGCATCACCTTTGCCATATTCTAAGAAAGTCACACGTTTGACACACCCAAGAGGACGAGGTTATACAAGCGTTATAACTCATCAAGCTTTCTTGGGGTAGGTCTGCTACATAAATATTTTAGGATGAACTACATAAATAATCATATTGTTCGTAACTAGGGAGAGTTTTACTTCTGAATTTCCAATTTTCATGACTTGTATTTCCCTGATTAAATTGGCTAAATCCTCTAGTCAATATTAAATAGAAGCAAGAATGAACATTTTGCCTTGTTCTGATCCTAGGGGGAAAATGTTTAATAGCATCAAGTATGATGTTACCTGTAGGACCTTTTTTTTTTTTTTAACAGACAGAGTTTCACTTTGTCGCCCTGTATAGAGTGCTGTGGTGTCACACCTCACAGCAACCTCCAGCTCTTGGGCTTAGGCAATTCTCTTGCCTCACCCTCCCGAGTACCTGGGACTACAGGCACAATGCCCAGCTATTTTTTAACTTCAGTTTGGCCGGGGCTGGCCCGCCACCCTCGGTATATGGGGCTGACACCCTACTCACTGAGCCATAGGCGCAGCCCACCTATAGGACTTTTTGTAGATGTCCCTTCTCAAAGTCAAAAGATGTCCTTATGTTTCCAGTTTGTTGATTTTTTTTTTTTTTTTTTTTGGCCAGGGCTGGGTTTGAACCCACCACCTCCAGAATATGGGGCCTGTGCCCTACTGTGAGGCACAGGTGCCGCCCAGTTTTTTGATTTTTTTAAAATCATGAGTGGGTTTTGAATTTATTGATGCTTTTTCTGTATCAATTAACACAGTGTTTCTCCTTAATTCTAATTCCTAATGCTGGTAATTGTAGCATATGATTTTTGAATGATAAAAATAGGCCTCATTTGGTCGTGAATTATTACTTTGTTAATCTATTACCTAATTTGATTTCCTACGGTTTTGTAAGGATTTTTGTGTTCACAAAAGATATCGTTCCATAATTTTCTCATGATGTTTTGTTATCAGAGTTATAATGGCCTCATAATAATGAGTTGGTAAGTGTTCCCTCTTCGTTTATTTTCAGTAGGAGTTTGTGTTGGATTGATTATTGTTTAAGTGTTTACTAGAGTTCACTTATAACACCATTGGGGCCTACAGTTTCTTTTGTGGGAATACTGTTGAAATGAATTCAGTTCCTTCAGTGGTTATAGGCGATTTTCTATTTTACTTATGTTCATTTTTGAAAGTTGTTTTTCAAAGAATTTGATCATATCTTCTAAGTTGTTGAGAGTATTGGCATTCGGTTGTTTATAATATGCCCTTTTTATCCCTTAATAAGATATCTTTCAGTGCTGATACTGGTAATTCATTTGCTCTCTTTTTCTTTGTCTTTTTGCAAGTGGTTTTAAACATCAATTCATTCAAAAAATCAGCTTTTAGCTTTGCTGATTTTCTTTATTTCTCTATTTTCTATTTTATTGATCTCTACTTTGTATTATTTTCTTTCCTATACTTTGGCTTTCATTTACTTTTCTTTTTCTAGCTTCCTAATGTAGAACTTAGATAATTGATCTTAAATCTTTTGACTTTTTTAATATAAACATTTATAACTATAAATTTTCTTTAAGAACTGACTTAGCTGCATCCCACAAGTGTATTTTCTAATCCTTCAGTTTAGAATATTTCCTATTTTCTCCTATAATAACTTGTTGGGCCCACATGTTATTCATAATTGGATTGGATATTTTTCAAATATTGGGGGGGTTCCTGCGTATCTTTATTGTTATTAATTTCTAATTTAATTACATGTGATCAGAAAACATGCTCTGTAAGATTTAAGCACTATAAAGTACAGTGATATTTATCTCATGGGTCTCTCTTATCACCATAAGGTCTCTCTTGGTGAATGTTCCCTGTACACTTGAGAAAAGTGGCTGGGTGTGATGGCGTGTGCCTGTAGTCCCAGCTACTCAGGAGGCTGAGACAGAAGGATCACTTGAGTCCAGGAGGTCTGGGCTGTAGTGCACTATGCCGATCGGGTGTCCGCACTAAGTTTGGCATCAATATGGTGACCTCCCGGGAGCAGGGAGGCCACCAGGTTGCCTAAAGAGGAGTGAACTGGCCCAGGTCAGAAACGGAGCAGGTTAAATCTCCCGTGCTGATCAGTAGTGGGATCATGCCTGTGAATAGCCACTACGCTTCAGCCTGGGCAACATAGTGAGACCCCCATCTCTAAAATAAAAAAATAAAAAAAAAATATATATATATAAGAAAAAAGAGAAAAGTGTACATTTTGGAATTGTTGAATGAAATGTTCTATCATCATCAGAGAGACTAGGTTGTTGATAGGGTTATTCAGATCTTCTGTATTATTATTAATTTTTTGTTGTTCTTGTTCCAGCTGCTCTGGCTGCTTTGCAATTACTGAAAAGAAGTATTAAAATCCTCAACTCTGATTGAAGATGTTTTTAATTCTTCCTTAAATTCTATAAGATTTTGCTTCATGCATTTCAGAGCTCCATGATTAAGAGTATACACATTTGTGATTATGCCTTCCTGATGACTTTGCTTCATGATTATGACAGTCTTTGCCTCTGGTAATATGCTTGTGCAAAAGACCACGACGTCTGATATTGATCTAGCCACTCTGATTTTCTTATGCTTACAGATTGCATCGTATACTTTTCTCCATTCTTTTGCTTTCAGCTAATCTGTGTCTTTATAGTGTGTCTCTTATAGAGAACATGTGGGCAGTTTTGCCTTTTAGCTAGTCTGACTTTTTATTGGAGTATTCAGTTTATTTACATAATTTTACATTCAATGTGTTTGTTAATATGGTTGAACTCAGGTCCACCGTTTTTGATAGCTGTTTCCTATTTGTCTGATTTGTGTTTCCATCACTCTCCTTTCAATCCTACTTTTTCTGCCTTTTTTGGAGGGAGGAGGGTGGCCAATCGAATATATTTTAGTATTCCCATCCAATATCTCTGTTGGTTCTTTGGTTATACATCTTTGTATATTTTTAAGGTTACTCTGGTAATTACAATATGAATCCTTATGATCAGTCTATTTAGAGTTAAAATTATACAGCATTAGGTAACATGTAAGTGCCTTACCCCAGTAGGCCTTCATTCACCTCCTCCTGTCTTTGGGTTATCCCTCTCAGGTATGTTGTATCTGCATATATTATGAATCTCATAATATAGTAGTACATTATTTTTTCCTCTGAAAAGTGAGCAATCTTTAAAACAAGTAAGAGGAAACAAGATTTAAAAAAAAAAAATCTTACCCACTTGTTTACCATTTCCGTGCTCTTCATTTCTTCTTATAAGCCTGTATTTCCATCTGGTATCATGTCACATCATCCTGAAAAAAATCTTGTTATTTTCATAGTGCATCTCCATTATTCTATGTGCTCTCTCTTCTCTTTCTTTGGCTTTGATTATATAGACATTTTATTACTTGGGTGGGGCACAATGGTTCATGCCTATAATCCTAGCACTCCGTGATGCTAAGGCGAGTGGATTACTTGAGCTCAGGTGTTGGAGACCAACCTAAACAAGAGTGAGACCCCCATCTCCACAAAAATAAAAACAACTAGTCAGGCATGGTGGTAGGTACCTGGAGTCCTAGCTACTTGGGAGGCTGGGGCAAGAGGATTGCTTGGGTCCAAGAGTGTGTGGTTGTGATGAGCTGTGATGCTAGGGCACTCTACCATGGTGACAAAGTGAGACTGTCTCAAAAAAAAAAAAAAGATATTATACTGCTTGAAATTGTCTCATGAGTCTCTTACACTTAGTAATAAAAAAAGCAAACACCTTTTTCTATCTGTTCCATGGATTAGATCATTTCTGTTGATCTACCTCTACTTTCACTAGTCCTTCTATCTCCAGTTTATTGTTAACTGCTTTTTAGTGAATTTTTTCTTTTGAGATATACTTTTCAATTCTAAAACTGTAACTTTTTTAGTCATTTCCAATTCTCTGCTTAGACTCCCCATTAATGATGACTACATTTTACCTTAAGCCCTTCTGCATATTTTTCCTTTTTCCTTCTGCATATTTCTAACAGCCATTATAAATACAGGGTGTCCATAAAATGCATGCAAACTTTATGGATACCCTGTATTGTTAACTTTACTATCTGGGTATCTTAGAATCAAAGTTTCTAGATTTTACTTTTTTTCCAGAGTATAAATCGCATTTCCCTGTTTCTTCACATTTCTACAATTTGGATTGCCTCTTAGACATTGGGAATGATATGTGGCAGAGATGCTTGGATTCTGTTATTCAGTTATTCTAATAGACAATTAACTTACCTGAACTTGAAATTCAAATTCTACCCTCCCCCCAATCCTGTTTTGTCAGCAATAGTTAAAATGTTTAGTCGATTATTATTATTTTTTTGATCTATTGTTTTCCATGGAGCTTTGGATCCGCCTGATGTTTTTACAGTTCAGGGATCATCTAAGAAGTTGCCTAGGGTTTATATGAAGATTTTTGGGCTCCCCACTCTGTTATCTCTTTTTCAAAGATTTCTCAGCTCAAATTTCATTTGCTCTTACCATTCCTAAGCTCTCAATCTCTGTCTCCTCAAATCAGTAAGATTGTGCTTCCTGAGTGAGCCGTAACTGCCAAAGGGACTAGAGCTTGCCATCCAGTGAAAAAAAGCCACAGTCTCACTTAGCGTGGTTCCTTTCTTTTAAGGGTTGAATTTCCTTCAGTTTAAAGCTGTTTTGGCAATTTTACAGTACCTTAAATTTTTTTTTTTAATATTTTGTTCAGAGTTGATAACTGTTATCTGTGAAAAGTTTAGTCTGATACTTGTTACTCTGCCATTCCTGGAACCAGATCTGCCATCATTTCTCACCTAGACATTGCAATAGCCACCTAACTGTTGTCCCTGCTGCCACTCTTGCTTCTGTTGGGGGTGTCTAATGCAACTACACATGAACCCTTTCTCATCCTCATCCTCCTCTCCTTATAAGACAAAGACACAAAGGATCTGGCTAGCTACATACCTCCCCCCAGAAGTTAGTGCCAAAGGACCCGAATGTTCTAGGCAAGTTGTGGAATTTGCCCACCCCTAAGACTCCATATAAAAGCCATCTCTAACTATCCTTGGGCACAATGCCATCTTTGCACTGCCCAGGCGGGTCACCATCCCTTTCAATAAACCTGGCCTGAACTGGAAATCTATCTGGTCTCATCTCTGAGCACCACCACTTACACCTTTCAGCTTCTTCTGTTAATTTCCTACATGACAGTCTCCTTTTCATATTCAAGTTTAACTTTTCTGATCAGAACTCTCTATTTACTTCTTACCTCAGTCAAAGGACCTGGAAGGCCCTGTACCATCATTATCTGACTATATGTCACATTTCCTGCTCGGCTTCTGTGCTATGCTAACATACAGTATGCATACTCCTGCCTCAGAGCCTTACTCATGGCTGTTCCATCTGCCTAAAATGCTCTTCCTTCAGATATCCACCTTGGTCTTTCCTTCGCCAACTTTAGGCTTGGCTCAAATGTCACCTTCCTAATGAAGCCTTCCCTGTACATTCTATTTAAAATGCACTCCCTCCCTCCACACCTCCACTACCACCACTGCTACCACTGGCATTCCTTATCCCCTTCCTTGCTTTTCTTCACAACATTACCATCTAAAATATTATCAGTTTACTATCATTGTATTTATGGGAAAAAAACAGGTTGTATAAGTGCAGGAATTTCTGTCCATTTTATTCATTGCTGTCTCCCTAGTGCCAAAACATTGTGTAGCAGTTAGGAGATGCTCTTTGGACATTTGGGCAATGAAGACTGAATACATTTGGATTGTTCTTCTCTCAGGTAGTTCTATACTTAAACCATAGGTAGAAATTCACTCTTGGAGCTCGACTTCTCCCAATTATGAATCAGGTGATAAGACAGGTCTTTCAGACTTTTACTGTAAGGTAATCTATGTCCTCTTTGATCCCACTGTCTCACACAGTGGTTCTTAAACAGAGGCAATATTGTCTCCTGGGGACAATGTCTGGAGATACAATTTGGCAACATCTGGAGATATTTTTAGTTGTCACAACTCAAGAGGAGAGGATGCCACTGGTCAGAGCATCCATCCCACTATAAACTTCTCACTAGATGAGAATCAGCACCCACAGCAAACACTTCATTCTATCATCTAGCTCTAAGTTTATACAGTAATTTAAGCACAATATAGTGCAAAGTACATGGGCTGTGGTGTTTGACAGAAAGCACTCTGAACTATATTAGCTGTATGAGTTTGCTTTATTTAATAACTTTGAGCCCAATTTCATCACCTGGAGAGAAGGATAATAGCTATTATCCAAGTTTATGAGTTGGGACTAGGTAAAGTTGGGATTGATAGAAAAATCCCAAATAATAAAGATTCAAAGAAGATAGAAGTTTATTTACGTGTCTGGAGGTTGGTCCAGAGTGAGTAGGGTACTCCAGGCCTGTAGGGACCAAGGCACCTTTCATCTTGTGTCTCCGCTCTTGGTAGCTGTCATTCCCAAGGTCACATGAAGTCTGATGAGGTTGCTTCTACTTTAGCTGCTATGTCTATTCCTCTGGCCAGCAGAAAAAAGGAAAGAAAGAGAGAAAAAAGGATCTCAAAAACATCTATCCCAATAACCAGAACTTAGATTAAGGGCCACATACAAGGTGACTAAAAAGTGTAGTGTATATTTTGGATGGCTATCAACCCAGTTGAAAATTTTATTGCTGTGGAAGAAGGGGAAAAATGACTATTGGGGCCAAATATTAGCCTTCCACTCTAGTGTAAACATCTGGAAGATTCATTATCACTAGGAAGCCCTTAAATAATTAACTATCTTCTTCTCTTTTGTAAGTAATCTCTTAGCTTTTCCTTTTTGAGGAAAGAAATTAACATTCTTTAATCTTTTTCTTCTGGTTCCTATTTTTCACATACTTTTGCTATACTTCCCTAAATCTTCTCAGTCTTCCCCAGGCCTTACAGGGAGAAATGAAATCTAATCATGCTAGTCTAAAGAGGGCTGTTACGGGTGATACCGAGTCATTGGTGTCATCCTCAGGTGGGCCTGCCATCCGTGTGGAGGGTGCTTAACAATAAAACCATTTGTTTCAGTTGCTGATTTTCAAATAGGGTCCCTCAGATCCACAGGGTTCCTCAGGATAAGATGAAATGAGGCAGATGATCAGCGTTTTATTTGTGTTTGTTCTGCTACCATTAGCCCTTTTCTTGGCACTACGTGTAAAATGAGGTTCTAGGATGCCACTAACAGCCCCTAAAAGATCAACGATTTTATTTTAAATTTAGGGATTCCTTCTTCCTTGCTTTAAATAACATTTTACAGATACATATCAAACAGATTTTGTGTGTAGGTTGGGGTTATTTGCACATGACTGGTCTAGATCGTATCTTGACTTGTTGAGAGTCAGGGAGGGATGGGTGCAACTGACCATGAAAAGGGATTGGCAAGGAGGTCAACGTTCTGTCTACTTGGGTTAGTCCAGCGGGACCTGAGGCCTGGTTGCTCAGCGACTCAGCCCAGCCTAGGACAAGCACGGCCAATACTTCCCCAGGAATCTGCCAGTAAAGGAGGCTGAGCTAATGATTAAAAGTCAAGAAACCAATCCACAGCGTTATAAATAAAACATAGGCAGGCAAATCACTGTCAGGCCCACAACTGTGGGAGCCCTGAGGGGAGAGGGAGCCGACCTAGTGAGGGAGGGAGGTCAGCGCCTCACTTCCCAGCCAGCCCCCGCCCCGCCCCCACGCAGCCCACAGAAGTCGTCTTTCCCACTTTCTCACGTGGCTTTTCTTGCCACAGTCTTGTCTTCTGCCTTTCACCTTCTCTTTTCTAGCCTTTCCCTTAGTTTGCATTCTAAAAAATGCAGTTGTGAACTTTTCTGCCCTTGATGTACCTCCTCCTTGGTCACATGTCTCACGCAGGGGTTCTTAAATGGGGGCAATTTTGTCTCCTGGGGACAATGTCTGGAGATACAATTTGGCAACGTCTGGAGATATTTTTAGTTGTCACAACTCAGGAGGAGAGGATGCCACTGGTCAGAGCATCCCACTATAAACTTCTCTCTAGATGTGGATCAGCACCCACCGCAAACAACTACCCTGCTCCAGATGTCAATAGTGCCAAGGCTGAGAACCCCTGGTCTGGTGCACACCCTCTCAACAA
>NW_003852617.1:1130297-1132228 GCF_000181295.1 Otolemur garnettii
GCAACCTCCTGGATTTAAACACAGGTATAAAAATAGAGAGATCCTCATATTCCCGGGGAGGAGGCAGGATGGCCAGCCATGCGGGGATTTGGTCCTTCTCTGAGAAAAGCGTATATTTCAGGCCCCAAAGGCACCTTAAGATATTTTGAACCAGTAATTTACTTAATGACACTTAGTGACCTAGAAGAATTAATGTGCTTTTAAATGATGAGTTTTTATGGTTACCCTGAAGGCCCTAATTTATTTGGCAGTTGAGCACCGTAAGGTTGGAAACAAAGGCAATAGTTCTGAGAGCATCCCATATTCACCATTGAAAAAAGTCTCTCCCAATTTAATGTTTCTTTGTGTTTAAAAGTATATCTCCAGTTTAAAAAGGCTTGAAATCACCATCTCTGAAGGTCAAAAGTAAACATACCTGTATTTTGCTAGACATTCTATCACGCTCTGCGTACTAGAAATGTCATGTTCTAATATATCTCCCCAGACACTAGGCCTGTAACTTCTGCTTCCTTAAACTATGAGTTTTTAACACTATTAGAGATTTTTATTAAACCTGGTTGGAATCCTCTGAGATATTAAACTTTTACTAAGAGAACATGGCTGATGGTAAGAATGTGTAAAATCTGGCAGGCTTTAGGTTTGCAATTCGTCCTTTTAAGAATGTGTGGCTTTACCAAGCTCTTCCACCTTGTGCCTGGGAACAATCCCAGGTGTTGGTTTGTTCAAGGAGAGGAGATTCTAAGGTTCTTCTGAGAATGAAGCCCACAGCAGTGTCTAGGCTTCTAATTGTTGAGTCAAACTACTTTTGAAATCAGCAAACAGGCTGAGCACAGTGGCTCATGCCTGTAACCCTACCACTCTGGGAGGAAGAGGCAGGTAGATCTTCTGAGATCAAGAATTCCACAACAACTTGAGCAAGAGTGAGACCCCAGCCTTACTAAAAATAGAAAAACCAGGAGGGTGTGGTGGCAGGCGCCTGTGGCCCTAGCTACTGTGGAGACTAAGGCAAGAGGATTGCTTGAGCCCAAGAGTTTGAGGTTGCTGAGAGCTATGACCTAGGGCACTCTAGCTTGGGACAACAGAGTGAGACTCTGTCTCAAAAAAAAAAAAAAAAAAATCAGAAAATATTCCTCCAATGTAGGGGATGAAGTTTGGGTGGGGCCTTGCTGGTTAGAGTTATTAAGTGGAGGTCGGTCCAGGAATGTGGCCTCCTGAATCCACACAGCTGCAGAAGACTCTGGGAAGCAAGGCTCTTCACTTCCTGTAACCCTGGGTTGCTCTGCTGGGATTTCCTGTCACAGGCTGTCCTAAAGCCTCCAAACATTCCCCCTACCCCCAAATTCTTCCCCTTACCAGTTTCCATCATCTTTAAACAGGAGAGTACAGGGAGAGTGAGCTCACTGAAATTGATGCCAAAAAGGTATTTTACAGCAGAACTACTTTCTAAATGAATTCACATCTCAAAACATTTTTACTAAGCAAGTTTAGTTGTAGCTTTAAAAAACCAAAAATGAGATGGGAATAGAAAAGAGAGAAAGATCTGTATGAAGTCAGAATAGAAGTTTTATTGGATTCCATTCCAAAAATAGAGTTCCTGTGCAGCTCTGTGGATATGGCTCTGCTTACTGGGGCAATGTAGGGCAACGCCACTTAGTTTTATGTGCACACAATATTTTCGTTTTAAACCTATTCTGGTGTTCCAACAGAGGAAGTTATTTTGGTAGTTGTTAAAGTTTGCTTTTCTGAGTCCTTTGAGAACAATTTAATAAAGTTTCATGGTACTTCATACTTTTTAAGTTTAGCATCACAAACATCAGTGTTTACCTAGTAGTACATAGAACATGATTTGTCTTTGTTAAACAAAGAAGTGATCTCAGGGCCTAGAATGACAAGTCCACAAGGCAATTGCAAGGACATAAATAAAGTGTATG
>NW_003852617.1:1132871-1135394 GCF_000181295.1 Otolemur garnettii
TTCCTCTAGATGCAGGGCTTGGGGCAAAGAGAACTTGTTGGATTTTACCCCCCCTACCCCGTACTCCCACCCCTTGGCCAGGTGCTTTTGTGTGGGACACAACTAACACAACAGCGTGCAGTTGTCCTGACAACCCTCATCTTCCCTGGGCTTCTCCTCCATCCTGCCAGGGTAGGTGCCAGAGTTCTTGGGTACCATGATGTTCTAAGACCTGGGGAAGGGGAGGTGGAAGGGCAGGGACCAGCTTTTCTTTGTCAACACACATCCCCACTTGTCTGCACATCTCCTGCAGACCTGGTGGCTCTCTGCTATTTCCAAGCCACACTTGGGGAATGGGGATGTACAGAGCATGTGGTTTCTTCCCCAGAGGGATCCTGCAGCCACTGTCCCTACAGCTTCTGGAAGAGGTTGCACCAGTGCCCTTGGCTCCTGGCTCTCACTCTCTCAGACCTCAACTCTGTCTCCATCTCACTTGCATTCACTTTCTCTCTCTCACTTTCTCCTTTTTCTCCACACAAGCAGGAAAGGAGAGCTTCATCTGGTCTGGGCAGAGAGAGGAAGAGGTGAGAAGCTGTTCTTCCTTGAGGGCTCCTGCTTTTGTAGGACAAAGCCAGACCTTCTTGCAAGCTACTTCTATTCCAGCCCTGTGACAAACCTTCCCAGAGACCATGAGAACAGGACTGCCCACCACCTTGAATAAAGAGAAGACAAATGGAAAGAATGCAAGGTAGAGAAAATGATCCACCCACTAGTGCTGTTTTTCTAAGTGAAAAATAAATTGCCATAAAGGTTGGAACCAGAATAAAACCGACTGATGCCAGATTCTGCTGGCACTTTTACATCACAGCATGTTAGAGATTAAATTACCAAAGCAAAAGGACGAGCCAAGCCTACCTATGGTTTGTGTGGACTATCAGATCAATATGGTAAAGGATGAGAACGAAGTAGATCCAGTTTGCATTCTCCACTCTCTTGGGTAAGAGATCTTCTCTTGGGAGTGATGGAATCCAGTGCTTCCCAGGATCTCTGCTGGTGGTCAGGCAGTGAGACTACCTGGCAGAGACTGAAGTTGGACAGCTGACCTGGATCTGCACACCTGGCTGCCTCCCTGTGCTTTTCCCATATGTTGAGCATATTGAAGGCTTGGCATTCTCAGAAGAACCCCTTTGATGGATTGCTTGCCTTGTAGAGAATAACACATGCTTTGGAATACATAGGAAGGCTTTATACCCATATTGGGAGGGGGGCTGGTGGAAGAGGATCGGAAAGTGATTCCTCCAAGGAAGAAGCACCCTCTCCAGGGAGACTTAAAGGTCGAACAGTAAGTAACCAGGACAAGAGTTTGAGGGTGAGAGAGGAGAGGAGGCCTAGCATCTGAAAGAGAATATATGGCTATTGATGAAACTGAAAGTAGTTTGCTACTGCTGGAGTGGGAAGTGTAAGTGCAGGATAAGGGATTGAGGAGGAGGAAAAGAGATGGGAAAATTGAAGTTAAGAAATGAGCAGAGGTTAAATTGGCTGTCTGTAGCAGGACATGCAAATAACAGAGCTTTAACAAGGTAGACATTTGTTTTTCACTTGTAATAAGTGAGAAATGGGTAGATACTGGCTGGTATTATTTGGGGAGCTCAGTGTCATCCAGGCTGAGGTCTCAGTAAGTCTCCTGGCCTTTCTTTCATGGCTCCAGTCATCACTTCCACTTTTCAGGAATGAAGGGAAAAACAGAGTCATAAAGGTGCATAGCAATTGAGTCTGACCCTTTATGAGATTTCTTGGAAGTTCCACTTCCTAACTTCAACTTACATCTCATTGCCCAGAATTCTGTCATAACATAGCCTATTTTTTCCTCCCAGAAATCAGACAGAGATCTAGGGATTCACTTTGCAAGGATAAATTTGGTCCATATTTCCCCTTTCCTGAACCAACTACTGTGGCTAATGTACGGATTGGCCCAGTCCAGGATTTTGCTATGTTATTCCAATTGATGTAAGTTTATCCTGCCAGGCTCCTACTCAAGAGATGTCAAAGGCTTTCCATGACCTTATGCCTCCAATGTGCCTTCAAGTAAATTAAACAAAAAATATGAAGTGCCTACAACATGCAAGCCAATTTATTTACTTATTTATTTTTTGTAACTTGAAATTTTCTTTTTTTTGCATTTTTAAATTTTTTTTCCCTTTTGTTAAGTCATATACACATAGATCATGAATACATTTATGCATTTGTGGGGTACAATGTGTTGATTTTTTTATACAATTTGGAGTGCTTACATCAAACTAATCAACATAGCTTTCACCTCATTTACTTAATTATTGTGTTAAGACATTTATGTTCTATTCTTAATAGATTTGACGTGTACCCTTGCAATATGCTCCATAGGTGTGGGCCCACGATTTACCCTCCCTCTATTGAACTTCCCCCTTCTCCTCCCTTCCCCCTCCACTTCTCTCTTTCATCCTGGGCTATAGTTGTGATCATTCATAAGCAAGTGTCATTATGAATTGGTTTTATAAAAGTACTGAG
>NW_003852617.1:1135414-1137807 GCF_000181295.1 Otolemur garnettii
TTCCCTTTTGTTAAGTCATATACACATAGATCATGAATACATTTATGCATTTGTGGGGTACAATGTGTTGATTTTTTTATACAATTTGGAGTGCTTACATCAAACTAATCAACATAGCTTTCACCTCATTTACTTAATTATTGTGTTAAGACATTTATGTTCTATTCTTAATAGATTTGACGTGTACCCTTGCAATATGCTCCATAGGTGTGGGCCCACGATTTACCCTCCCTCTATTGAACTTCCCCCTTCTCCTCCCTTCCCCCTCCACTTCTCTCTTTCATCCTGGGCTATAGTTGTGATCATTCATAAGCAAGTGTAATTATGAATTGGTTTTATAAAAGTACTGAGTACATTGGATACTTTTCCTTCCATTCTTGTTAATCACTAACAACTAGCAACTAACTACTTTTCCCAAGCCCTCTGTCCCAGACAGCCCAGACTCATCAATTCTCCCTAAGCAAGCATGGTCATTTCTACTCCCATGCCTTGTTCTCCCCTTTCTCTCAAGCATCATGTGCCTTTACCTGCCTGATTCCAGTAGGCCCTTCAGGACCCTCCTCAAGGCCTTACTTTTCCTGGATGTCATCTTGCATACTAACTTTGGAGGCTCCATTCCTCCTTTTAATTCACTACACTTACTAACACCTCTGATTAGCAGCAAGAAACAACTGCCTTGTTGCTACTTGTTTTTAATAATGTAACTGACCTCTTGTTCTAAATTTTCATGGAAGCATGTCCTATCTCATCTTTATGTCTGCCACATAAAACCTTCATATCTGTTTGACCTTGAAGGAAGAAAACCAATGAATGAATGGAAGATTACAACTTAATTGCTCCAAAATCATTCGATTGTAATTTTAAGATCATTAGGAAGCTTCCTTGGATGGAACTTGTCATTTGTCTTTTGCAGTTATGTACTCAAATTTCCACTGAGATACAAATTTGAATACATTAGGGGGACTCCATTATAATTTCTGATTCTTCTCTCCTTCTCTTTCCCTCTCTTTCTCCCTCCCTCTGTCTCCCTCTCTCCCTCTGTCTCTCCTCTTCTCTCTCCCTCTCTCTCTGTCTCTCTGCCTCCCTCCCTCCTTCTCTCTCCTTCTCTCTCTTTTTATCCCTCTCTCCCTCTGTCCCCTCTTTCTCTCCCTCTGTCTCTTACCCTCTTCACAGATGTCTTTCATAGATGAAAAAATTGATTGCAAAGAACCTTAAGCAAGTATTACCCAGTGTATCAAACAGGTATTAATAACACTGGAGGCTCAGTAGGTTAGTATCCGTCCAAGCAAATGGAACATTTGATTGCAAGATTGCTTGTTGAAATAAGAAAAAAATTCAGATTTCACAGTTACGGTCTAATTCTGCTGAATAGCAAGTAAATGTCTTCAGAAAAGGAACAGTTGATTGCAGTATAATTATACCTAAGAGTAATCAAATTGTCTAAGAAAGCCTCATAAGACCATGGAAAGTTAATCCTGAATATAGCAAAGAATTCAAAGTTAAACTTCAGTTGCACCAGTGATCAATCTAGCTTTCATCATAATCATAATTCTCAAGATGCACGACATAAGCCTTTGACTTCTTAGTAAAAGTGATGAGAACTTTAAAACCTGTGATCATATGGGATTAAGTACAAGGTGGATGTGGTGAGTGTGTGAGGTTTGCTTTTTTGATGTGGGATTTAATAGGAATTAAAGTCCTTTCCTAGGCCTGCTGGCATTGAGTATCTATTGACTTGTTTCTAAGTGTAGAAAAAATCTAGGTCATAAAGCATCCTTGGTATAATTTTCCCAAAATGGAGAGAATTTTGCTTTTGTACTTCAAATAATTGTGTTCAACAAGGCTAGCCTACAGACTAAAAATTAATGTTAAAATCTTTCACAATGTAAATTAATCTCAGCATCTCTAATTCTTTCTGAAATTGGGTCAATATTCGCCTTGAGGCTTTTTACATCCTTCTGCCTCTGGGTAGCAGCTTGAGGCCTGAGGCTACTCCAACCCTATTAGCAGCATGCAGTGGGGTAGACAGCAGAAAGCTGTCCACCAGGGTCCGTGGTCACTCCCACTGCTGCTGTTTATTTGTGTGGTGAATCCTAAGTCTAGGCTGACCTACCTGTCTGGCCTCATGTATCTGCATACTGTGCCTGGGACCATCTATCCCTCTGCTTTAGCTAAATTCCCTCATTTTTTTTTCTTGTTCAGATCTACAAAGGTATCAAAGAACACCCTTTATTACCAATTTAAACTGTACTCCTGATGAGACCTTGACCACTGGTGAGCCTCTCCTCTCTGTTCAGTGCCTGCCTTGGAGTGACAATTATTTGATGGGACCCTCTACTGTCCCTACTTCCCCTTTTAGTGAACTTGGAACATACAACTATTAAGAGCTACCA